>NC_142928.1:83258524-83271024 GCF_046866305.1 Octopus bimaculoides
TGTGTGTTGATTTTCAGCATCTTTCTCAACACATTTCCCCTAGCGATTATCCCCTGCCTTTTCCCTTCTTGGTATTATCAACGGTTTCTGCCACCCTAAGCTCTTCTAAAAGGATTCCTCTTATCTTTCTGTCAATTTCTGCTCCTTCTCATCTGCGCTACAAACGGCGGTTTATTAGTTTAGACAGCACCCAAAAGAAATTGATCAAATGCAATTACTTAAACCAAATGAAACACCTTGATAACAGATAAACAATATTAATTTGCTAACATGCTACAAGGAATCGGGAGAAAAACACAGTTGCCTTTCTTGTTTCGTTTTCCTTTGCTTAAACATTCGTTTCTACTACGAGGAAAATGTGATGTTTCATTATTGTTTTGATTTGTATTATACATTTTTACTCTTGTCATTTTGCACTCGGATTTTCACAAGAGAACACACACACATACACATGTATAAACACATACACACAAATATGTATATAAACACATATATGTCCATATATATATATATATATATATATATATATATATATATATATATATATATGTGTGTGTGTGTGTGTGTGTGTGTGTGTGTGTGTGTGTGTGTGTGTGATTTGAATAATAAACGCTTACGCACATAAATGTAAAGAGATTTGTGTGCTTGTCTATTATTAAAAGCAGGTATTAATGACTATATTTACAGTAATTTGAAGTTATTTCTTACCAACTTTTAGATTAAGTGTTGCTCCAAACAAGAGAAGAGACAAATCTCTCTCTCTCTCTCTCTCTCTCTCTCTCTCTCTCTCTATATATATATATATATATATATATATATATATATATATATATATATATATATATATATATATATATATATATATATATATAGTTAGTTAGTTAGCTAGTTAGTTAGTTAGAGATATAGACAGGATGGCAAACAGACAGGTAAAACCATTCACATACAAAACAAAGAAAAAGCTGTGCTTTATGTATATTTGCATCTCTTATAGATTTATTATTTTTATCTCTGCTAAAAAGATTAGCAGCATTGACTATCACAGCCGGATTATGAAAACTTAGGAAACATGAAACTGTAAATTTTAAATCTTAAGAGAAAATATGCTAATATCTGATGTAAATCTGATCGATTATGTTAGCATATTTAGAATATTAAATAGCAGATAAAAGTAGAACATTTCAGAAAATTTCTTGCCTGAATCGTTAAATAAGGAGTCCTTGCCTTTGGTTTGCACCTTTTATAATCCCAAAGCAACAATATTACACAGATTTGTTTGAGAGTTTTTTCTCATCACTGGTGAAAGCATTTTTTATTATTTCTTAATGACACATGCTACCATTAAGCATACTTGTAACATCAGCATGCGAAGGCACATGGCTGAGTGGTTAGGATATACGGTCGACCATCATAAGGTCGGGAGTTCGATTTCCGCCGACGCGTTGTGTCTTTAAGCAAGACGCTTTATTTCACGTTGCTTCAGTTCACTCAGCTGTCAGAAATGAGTAGTACCTGTATTTCGAAGGGCCAGCTTTGTCACTCTATGTGTCACGCTCAATCTCCCTGAGAAATATGTTAAGGGTACACGTGTTTGTGGAGTGCTCAGCCACTTGCACATTAATTTCATGAGCCGGCTGTTCCGTTGATCGGATCAACTGCAACCCTCGTCGTCATAACCGACGGAGTTTCGATATCCTTATACTTAAATGTTTTTACGAAAGAATGATACACATATAACACCGTAAAGAGATGTCTTCAGTTATGTCCATGGGAAGAACGATTGCATTTTGCAATTTTTAAGTAACCAAAGTATTGAATATGAATAATCACTAACATGTTAATACACATTTTTTTATTATTCTCATCATTCTTCAAAATATATTTTTCATACAAACCATTCCAAACTCGACTAATATTGAAATTCCTGTTTCTAGAATCCATGTATGTACAATGTTCAGAAACTTATCAACTCTTACTTGATCATGCTTAAATATACGTTTTGCACATTTCGTATCAAATTTTATTAAATTTTAGTATTTATAATAGTAACAATAATAAGTGGAATAGCTGTAATTATAATTATTACGGTGTGTGATGAATGGGCAGAATTGATAGCGCATTGGACACTATTTTCTGCGGAATTTTGTTACGGCGCTCTCTGTGTTCTGATTCAAGATTCCATTGAGTTTGCTTTTTATCCTTTCAGAGTCAATCCTGAAATATTTGTCAAGTACTTGAGTAAACGCTCCCTTCTCTCAATAAATTTCTGGGCTTGTTTCAAATTAAGTACAGTAGATTTGTGGAATCGTTTAGATGCCGGGCAAAAATAACTTGCGTTATGTTCTGGATTTTTGAAATACAGTCTCAAAACATGGCTTTATATCATTAAGCCACTCGTACTGTTCCAACCACTGCTCAGAGGGTATTAGCGGCAGATGAAACTCGTGGCCAGTGAAGCCACTTTCACACAATCATTGAATATCCGAAGTGGATTTTTGTTAAGGAGCTGTTGTCACCAGTAAGTCACAGAACTGGCTGTCAGCTGAGTCATTCTTGAAAGCTGAGTTCCGCTGCTTTCTTTGAACTGGAAAAGGTGAGCAGATTTTCTATGTATGGTGGTTTTGCCAAAATAGATGGTATGGAAGGCGAGTGTGAACTAACAAAAGGCAATCACTTTCTATCTGGGCCAAGGATTCACGACTTTTTCAAGTTTCATTTGCTGAAAAATGAAAGAATGTTGAGGGAGGTGATGTTCAACTGTAATTTTTTGGAAATGTGGGTAAAAATGGGAAGCATGGCCCAAGTAAATGAACTTAATCACAACAATACATAAGTAAGGTGGAGAGTGACAGCTGGAAAAGGCACTTAATTTCTATACTCAGGATAAACCTGAATAAATGTATTACTTGTGACGATCTTTCTCTAGAGACATGGAATTTTTGTATACTGCTTAAACTTTCACCTATTCGATTTCATTGTAAATCCCGCGCTTGTATTATTACCTCTGCCTTAACGAAGGCGGAGGTATTGTTTTCACTCGTAATTGTTTGTTTGTCTGTGGACAAGATATCTCAAGAACCGCTGGATGGATTCGAATGAAGCTTTCAGAGATGTTTGGCCTCGCGACTAGCACAAACTGATTAGATTTTTGGATCAATTCGTTACCGGACAAGGATTCTGGATTGTTTGTTATATTTACTTTACTTTACATGATTGTAATCTTACGTTAACTTTCAAGTCTTTCTCAATTATTTCCCTTTAGGCTGTAACTATTTTGAATGGTGGATTTTTAACTTTGGCTTGTATTAGATAAGGATAAACTATTTATTACCGCTACTAAATTTTCTACAGCGAGCTCTACACTCCATGACTACCATTGAAATCGATCGGGTACCGGACAAGGATTCTGGATTAATTTTCCGTCTTTTTTACTTAATTTTGAGAGAGGACGGGTCCGTTTTTAGTACTCTCGTTTGTGAAACCAGTCGAATTTATTTCAGATATTCTCATTTTAAAAATCATCTCTGGCTAATCGTTCAGAGGACGTTGGTGTTGTCTTGCCGGAGGTTTGCTCTCTCTGAATGCTTTTGTTGTTATTAAAGCGGTGAGCACGTCTTTAGGTTCTGAGTTCAAATTCTGTCGAGATCAACTTAGTCTTTCATCGTTTCGGAGTCGATAAAATAATTACCAGTTAAGTATTGGGGTCGATATATTCGACTATACCCCGCCCCAAAATTTCAAGCCTTGTGCCTATAGTAGAAAGGGGTATTATTTTCTGGCGAGCAGTCAGAATCGTTAACACGCCGGGGCAGAAGGCTTAGCGGTATGTCGCTTGTCGCTATGTTCTGAGTTCAAATTCCGCCAAGGTTGACTTTGCTTATATCCCTTCGGGGTCGATAAATTAAGTACCAATGAAATAGAACTATTTAGCGTATTACCTTCACTATTTTTCAGATTTTATATGCCAGGTGATGAAATATGTGCACGGCTAATAAGTACTTATTGGTATTAGGGAACTGAAAGTAGAAGAAACAATATTAAATTCTATAAAGGTATGACAAAAGCTATAATTTTAATCTTAGACGACGAAAAATATAAAACTAATACAAAATTCATAACCGAACGTGGTTGAGGACAGACGGCAAAGCTTTTTGAGGAGTAATCGCAATTGAGGTCTTACCACGAGCGATAGATGAAATACCTTTAGATGGCCTTTTACTGAGTTTTTTCTCTTTCTTTTTTTCCTCAAATCGGTTCTTAGACTTAACTCAATATGTATCAAAAGTTTCAATTTATAGTAATACGCATTGTTATCTATAGAGATTTGTTTGAACTTAGAGGAATCAAATATAGAGGGCTGCGAAACTCCATTGAAATACTAAGTATTAAAATTTTAGATATCAGTTTCAAATTCTGGCACAAGGCCAGAAATTTCGGGGCTGGGGTAAGTCGATTACATCGATCTCAGTGCTCGACTGGTCCTTGTTTTATCGACCCAAGGGATGAAAGGCTAAGTCGACCTCGGCGGAATTTAAAGACGGACGTAATGCTGCTAAGCATTTTGCCCGGCATGCAAACAATTCTGCTAGCCTTAGTTAAAACTTAAGTTAAAACTTTGGATATTAATTAGTTAAAACTTTAGGTATTAATTTTTTTTGTCTAGCGATACACCATCTTTCGTAGACAAAGACAGTATTTCTTTACGAAATTGACTCTTGTAGAGAGCAGCTTTTACCGATTCGGATTAGTCTCTTGAAGTTGTAACAACAATTTTAAAGTTCTACAATATAGAATATTCAAAAAAAGTTCTACAGTATAGAATATATATAGCACAGTATATAATTGATTTTCTTTCATATCAAAACTGGTTCCTTACAAGTATTAACAGAAAAGTCTACTTTGGAAATTTAAACTAATAGTGAAGTGGAAATAGAAGAATACTGGTAAGCCTTGAGTCCTCTCCTCTCCTCACTCAACAATCTCCAATGCTCTTCTTACACACACAGCATATATCAAAACCTTCTTGTATAATTTTCTGTATCCATTTTCTATCTTATATTAGAAAACTCTTATATATACATATGTGTGTGTATGTATGTATGTACGCACAAACACACACACACATGTGTACTGTATACATACAGTATATGTTCCCGATTGTCTCAATGCTATAAACACACCTCTTTTATTATATTCTTATTTAAATATAAGAGAACAGCGAAAAAAATTAACATCGCTCAATTTATCCGTTAATGCCACATTTTCGTTTTAAAAAATACTATCAAATTATGATAGTATTTTTTTCTGTTTTTTTTTTTTTGTTTTTTTTCATAAATTTGTTTTCTCAAGCTTCATTTCAGAGCCCACTTTTTTTTCTTCCTTTTTCTTTAACCTTAATCTATTCCTTTTCCTCTTTTCACAACCCTTTTCTTTTCGTATATTCTTTCACTATTGTTTCCCTATATAATTCCTCCCCTACCCTCTAGTTTCTTATTCGCAACCTTTTATATTTCTTAACTCCTTAACCACATTGACGCTGCATTTATTTTACACTCATTTCCTCTCTTTATACATATGCATATATATATATATATATATATATATATATATATATATATATATATATATATATATATATATATATATATATATATATATATATATATATATATATTTACTTTTCTGATTTTCCAAGAGCAAAATGATCCTCATAAAGATAGTTTAAACGCCATAATTTTCTGCTTTGTAATAAATGAAACCATTAAACAGACGATAAGTATGATCGAGTTGATGTTCCTTAGCAGGATGGTAATGATGCTGACGCTCTTACGGCTGTGCTCTGGTGCAGTTTTACAGGTTTTGCCATTCTTGTTGTTGCTGTTGTTATCGTCATAAACTTTGCTGCTGCTGCCCCTATTCTCGTTGTTGTTGTAAAAGTGTATATGAAAAGTCTAAAAATATTCTTCTTACCAATTTTTTTCTTTGCAATTGCATATAAACCAGCAACACAAAATATAAGCTAATATTATATGACAGATACACACACACACACACACACACACACGCGCGTACACACACGCACACGAACACTACATACATAAACATATATAAACAATACCTACATATTCGCATATATCTAGTTACGCAGCCTTTATGCATATTCGCATGACAATATATCTGAGCGTGTGCGTATACATGCGTACATACATGTAAGCATACACACACACACACACACAAACACACACACACGCACGCACACACATATATATATATATATATATATATATATATATATAGACATACATGAATACATACACTCACACATGCATACATATGTGTAAACACATACATAGTTACATACATACACGCATGTTCCTACATGAGCCCACATACATATACATATGTTGACATACAAATGTGTCTGTCGAATTTTTCCCAACATTTTTATCTACTCATGCATTTTTGCCCTCACTGTAAGTGTATATGTCTAGATAACAACGTAACTGGGCACATTTAAGATTCACTTCCTATATACGTGTAGAGAGCATATGCATATATATATATATATATATATATATATATAAACTTACAAGAAATATGTGCAGTTAGAAATGATATGCAAACACACATAGATAAGTATGCATAAAGTTCTTAAGCATCTCTTCTATTCCCTCTATAAACGTAGGGATCTATGTATGTCTGTATCAGAAAGTATGTTTCAGCGTGTTGAGATATACTTCCATATGCACACACACACACACACACACACACACACACACACACACACACACACACACACACACACACACACACACACACATATATATATATATATATATATATATATATATATATATATATATATATATATATATATATATAAACGCACACACATATATTCATACATACTCACATTCATACATATATATGCACAATATACAAATATATATATATATGCGTACACCCATACATTTATGGAAGTAGACACACACACACACACACACACACACACACACACTGTTAGCAATTTCAACTGAAAGGCAAAAAGTATATGCGTCACTACAGCGACTGAGGGTGCTATTCAGCACCAGTGAGGCGCCGGTGACGAGTGTTGATGCAAACGCGAAATCACTGGTGATCGGGCTATTCCTGGGAGGCACCAGGAATACCTGGTGCCTCCCTTGTCAGGAAATAAGACGGTGAGTTATTGAGGCAATGAGTTATTTTTACTCTTACTTCTAGCGATGATGGTGCTCAGTAGCGCCCTCATATATCTATACACAGACATACACACGTACACACATGTATATACACATAGAATATGACATATATTTACTCTTCTATTCTTCTGCATGTCTCAGTCATTTGACTGCGGCAATGCTGGAGCACCGCCTTAAGTCGAAAAATCGATCCCAGGACTTATTCATTGTAAGCCTAATACTTATTCTATCGGGCTTTTTTTGCCGAACCTCTAGTTTACAGGGACGCAACCACACCAACATTGCTTGTCAAGCAATAGTGGGGCGACAAACACACACACACATAAGTACGATGGGCTTCTTTCAGTTTCCGTCTACCAAATCCACTCACAAGGCTATGGCCGCCACGAGGCTATAGTAGAAGACACTTGCCCAAGGTGCCACGCAGTGGGACTGAACCCGAAGTTTTTTGGATGGGAAGCAAACTTCTTACCACACAGCCATGCTTGCGCCTAAGCACATAAATATGAAACAAGATGGGAAAAAGAGTACTCAAATACCAGAGGTAGAGTAATATGCTTTATTTTAAAACAGCAGAAATATAACAAAAGCTGTTACTCAGAGTTTCACGTTCCCGTTCGTCGGAGAGTTTTGTTAAAATGGAACACAAATAACGATATAATCAAAACTAGTTAACGGATACACCTTTAAAAATGGATTTGTTTCATTGGTCCTTTCAATTAACGGTCTTAAGTATGCAATGAACAAAATAAATGAATTCAATATAAATTCGTCCTTTCGCTAGCTGTTACGTTTAGGATTCTTCCTATTTTCTTTTTCTTTCCCCCTCCCTACGTTTAAGATATATTTCCTATCTTTCTTGTCTGTTATAACTGACTTCTATATGTATACACCAAGAGATTTTTGTACGTAGGAATGGTTGCGCGAATATAAGTATATGTGTATATGTGTATTTATGCGTATATTTATGTCTTACATATATATGCCTGTATATGTGCATGCATCTGTGTATTTTGATGTCTATATGTATATTATAGATGGGCATGTAATGCAGCGTGAAAATTTTAATTTTAATTTTAATGTATTAATTGACTTATATTTCGTATATAATTATTTACGATATGTATTTTGAATCTACTCTTCGATTGAAGGTTTTCTTCGATTTTGCAATGGGATGGATTTATATTGAATTCATTTATTTTGCTCTTGCAAGGACCAATGAAACAAATCCATTTTTAAAGGTGTATTGTATAACCAGTTTTGATTATATCGTTATTTGTGTTCCATTTTAACAAAACTCTCCGACGAACGGGAACGTGAAACTCTGAGTAACAGCTTTTGTTATATTTCTGCTGCTTTTAAATAAAGTATATATATATATATATATATATATATATATATATATATATATATATAATGTATTTATGTATACACATAATATATATAAACTTGTAATTTATATAAATATATATATGATTTATATATAAAGTTGTTATACATTGTATATATATATAATATATATAAGCTTGTTATAATTTATATAAATATATATACACACACATTACATATACATATATACATATATACATACATGCATATACATATATGTATACATATATATATATATATATATATATATATATATATATGTGTGTGTGTGTGTGTGTGTGTGTGTGTGTGTGTGTATGTGTGTGTGTATGTGTGTATATACACACACACATGTATGCATGCAAATCAATATTTGGAGAAGCACTCATTACGTCAACTGGCGTATGTATGCTACACGCACAGCGTGAAAGAAATTACAACGAATATAACTTCATAAATTTTAAAAACTTCCATTAAATAAGTAGTAGTAGTAGTAGTAGTAGTAATAGTAGTAGTAGTAGTAGTAGTAGTAGTAGTAGTAGTAGTAGTAGTAGTAGTAGTAGTAGTAATATTTATACTGGTGGTGGTGGTGGTGTTGTTGGTGGTGTTGGTGGTGGTAGTAGAAGTAGCATTAGTAGTGGTGGTAGCAGCAGCAGCAGAGGCAGTTGTCTCTGTTACTGATGTTGATGATGTTGAAGCGGTTGTGATAGACTTATGGCCGATCTTTAGGGGAAGTATATTAGTGTTTCGGCAAAGAAAAGTAAACAAAATGTAATGTTTATAAAACATTTTCGCAGAAAAAGCATACGCACGCTCAGAAACAATCATCCCCTGCCCTACCCCCGCACCACCACACACAAAAACAGACGCATACACTCTTCCTACATTATACGTTCATGCGTGTGCATGTACGCACACACACACACACACACACACACAGATATACATGCATAGAAAGTGAAATGTATATATATATAGACGAAGGCAAGTCGTTCACTCTCTCTCTCTATTTCTCTCTCTCTCTCTCTTTCTCTTTCTCCCTCTCTCTCTTTCTCTCTCTCTCTCTCTCTATCTTTCTCTCTCTCTTTCTCTTTCTCTTTCTCTCTCTCTCTCTTTCTCTCTCTCTCTTTCTCTCTCTCTATATATATACATTCATTTGTATTGATATATATACATACATGCATACATATACACATATTCATTTTAATCCCGCTTAATATTTTAACTTTCGTTTTATTCGTTTGTTCGAAAAGACTGTAACTATTCCAAATGGTTACATTTGCTCTGATTAAAAGCGTTTTCTCTTTGCTATTTGATTATTTTATAAACGTGTTCGTTGGGCTTAGTCACACAGACTATTTGTGTTTCTCAATCTGTATAGAAATACGCACACGGCATAACGTATATCTACGTAACGCTACCTGTGGGTCTCTAAGCATACCATTCAGATAAAAATATGCACGGGCCGACAACAATATATATATCAGATGTATGTGGCTGTCGGCCTGAGCATCTGTAGCTATATAGATATGCGCGTTTAATGTACATAGCTGCGTGTATGTCTGTGTATATCTACACCCGCACACACACACAAACACACACACAGAAACACATACTCACACACACACGCACACACACACACACACACGTATATACATGCATATATATATATCATTTATCTTTTACTTTTGTCAGTTATCACACTGCGGCCGTGGTGGAGCACCGGCTTGAAGAGTTTTTAGTCGAATGTATCGAGCCCAGTGCTTATTTTTAAAAACTTCGTATTTGTTCTATTGGTGTCTATTGCCGAATCGCTAAGTTACGGGGACCTAAACACACGAGCACCAGTTGTCAAGAGGTTGGGTGTGAGGGGAACACACACAAACACAAAGAAAAACACACATACATTGTTTTACTCTTATTATTTTGCTTTCTTCAGTCGTTTGACTGCAGCCACGCTGGAGCACCGACTTAGATTGTTTTAGTGGAAGAAATCGGCCCCAAGACTTATTCAAGAAAATGCTTAGTATTTAACCATTAAGTTACAGAGACACACGCACACAAAAACCACACACAGACATGCACAGGCACACAGACATACACGCACATTTTATTTCGTTCTTGTTAAGATTAATAAAGTGAAATAAATTCTCCATACATACATGTGTGTGTGTGTGTGTGTGTGTATGAGTGTGTGTGTGTGTGTGTATGAGTGTCTCTGTGTGTGTGTGTGTGTGTGTGTGTGTGTGTGTGTGTGTGTGTGTGTGTGTGTATTAGGAGAGATTCTCAGATATTTAAAGATGTGATAAGCCCTGTTTTGTCTTCTTATTTCGAGCCCACACATTAGTTTGCCGATGCGACACCTGAATCATCAACACCTGCAGAATTTAGATCTTACAATCGTAGAACGTAGATAACCTGAAACTTGGGTTGAGTGCGACTTTGGCCGTACCCAAACGTTATATTCTTCCAGAGCATTATATGTTAATATATATATATATATATGTGTGTGTGTGTGTGTGTGTATAGATATTTATGTATACACACACACATATATATATATAGTGTATGTCCATGTTTCTCTCTCAATATATATATATATGTATATATATGTATGTATGTATATATATATATATATATATATATATATTTATATATATATATATATATATATATATATATATATATATATATATATATATATATATATATATACATACACATCTTAGTAATACTAAAGATCTAGAGATATTAGTGTGTACGCGAAATATCTCAGAAATAGTATATTTTATCTTAATTTTTTTACATATCTTATTTTCATACTTACTTTCGGCAGTGCAGTTCAAATCTTTGTGATATTTGGACCTCTATTAATTAATGAAAACGATTAAACACAATTTTTGCTTGTTATTTCTTCACGAAAAATAATACATGGCTTCCGTCAACACACATATACACATATATATGGCATATATATGTGTGTGTGTGTGTGTGTGTGAAAGACAGAGAGAAAGGGGGAAGGAGAGAGAGTGTGAATGAACGTGCGTGTTCTCATGTAAGTGTAAGTGTCTGTCTGTCTGTCTCTCTCTCTCTCTCTCTCTCTCTCTCTCACACACACACACACACACACACACACGTTCATTTCATATACTTATTCATGCATCTTTCACTTTCTCCTCTCTTTCACTTGAAAACAAAAGTAAATAAAAAAAAAAATTATGGAAATTAACGAACAAAACCAGCTGATCCGGATGACAGATCTGAGAATCAAAGTGAAAGATCGCCCCAGGAGAATACCATCACAAAAATTTTTCGAGTTCATTCAGCGTATCTCAGCTCCAAAGATTTGGCTACTATCTCTGGCACACTCGGCTACCACATAACAGCTATTTGCAGTAAAGTACCCGAAATACCTGTTACGTGGTAGGAGGGCGAGCAAGAAATAGCAGCTAAATCTTTCCTTTTCTGGGCAAAGTAGCCGTTTACACGTGGGCACAAATGCTGCCGGTCTCTCTCTCTCTCTCTCTCTCTCTCTCTCTCCCTTTCAGTCACCACACACACATACACTCATATAAATATATATTAACGAGCGTGTGTATGTGTATATGTATATTTGTCTTTGCCAGTGACCGATCGTAAAATGTGTGGGCATGTTTGTATTTTATGTGTTTACAAATACAATATTCACATAAGTGCAAGCTTATATATATATATATATATATATATATATATATATATATATATATATACACACAACCATACATACATATACACATGCATACATACATATTCTATGTTCATTCTCCAGGTCCTCAGCTTTTGATAAATTCATGGGATGTCTTCGTGACATGTTGTTTGTGATGGGTTTCTAAAGCTGAGGGGAAATGGAAATGGGTGATCGTATCCAATCCT
>NC_142928.1:83276024-83281024 GCF_046866305.1 Octopus bimaculoides
TAGGAGGTTAGCTTTGAAAGTTGCATTCCCTCGCGATCGGTAAAAATATGCTTATTTTGGTAGTTTTGACTTATGAAGTCCCTCTAAGCATGAGACATTATTGTATAGTAATGCCCTTATATAAATTAAATTATATATATTTATGAGAAAAAATGATGGGTTTTTTTCCTAATGAGGTTTTTTCACTCTGACTACTTGATAAATTCTTATAAAGATTTTATCCTTACATTATATATATATATATATATATATATATATATATATATATATATATATTATATATGCAAATATATACGTATATATATATATATATATATATATATATATATATATACATATATATGATATATATATATATATAATATATATATATGTATATATATATATATATATATATATATATATGTGTGTGTGTGTGTGTGTGTGTGTGTGTGTGTGTGTATACATACATACATATATTTTTTTTTATATAGTTTCAGCTTAGAGCTGCGGCCATGCTGATGCACCGCCGTGTTGCTACACTGTTATTACAGGGAGCCTCCTACAATATGTAGCACTTGGTGAAGAATGGGGTTTGATTTAGCAACCCTCCTTTGCACTTCTTGCCGTGAGGTAGGTTCATCTGACACTCTCGACAGGAAGAGGTCCAGCTTTGATTTAAAAACCTCTGCATCTACTTTGTGCAGGTTCCTCAGGACAACCATATGTGCGCGACATGGTGATCTCATATCAAGATAAACAGTGCATTACCTCGCAGGTGGGGCCCAGTTAGGATTTTCTTCAGGTTGAGTAGCCCATTCCGCTCAAAAGGTCCCTCAAATGTGAATTATTCAAACCCCAAAGAATTCCTCTCAACACATGGCTATGGTGCTCCCCCACTATTTCTGCTCATGATCAGAGATACACATTATTATTATTATTATTATTATTATTATTATTATTATTATTATTATTATTATTATTGTCATTATGCCCGTGGGTATATGGCGTAGTGGTTAAGAGCGCGGGCTACTTACCCCAAGATTCCCAGTTCGATTCCAGGCAGTGACCTGAATAATAATAATAATAATAATAATAATAATAATAATAATAATAATAATAATAATAACAACATCGAAAAATACCTTAGGAATGAGAACTCAGGTTCGAAATTTCCCCAAGACACCTGATGAAGGCTGTAGGTTATATCAGCCGAAACGTTGTGTTAACAACAAACAAGATGAGGACAAATATCCGTCAAATGTAAATAATGTAAATAATCTTACATACTACATGGATAATTATTGTTACCGGAATTCCCACAATGAAAATTGGTTTCTTCGACACAACGCAGCTACTTCCTCGAGGGATGTATTCAAATAATAAAAGAAAGAAAAAGAAACGTTACATTATGCACAAATATTTATGTGCTGAAGAGTGTGTACGTGTGGCGGTGAATGCATGCATATATACTTGCACACATATTCAATCACGCTTATTCGCCTGCACAAGCAAAAAGAAGCAGCGAAGATCTAAAACTTATATGATTAATACAGCAATAAAAGAAAAACAAAAAAATCAGCATTTGGAGAACCATCGGGTAGTAGCAATAACCTACTTGGCATACTGTAGTTACTACTATTACGGCTGTAACAACCTATGTCACTGTTAGTGCTTATAACAGTGATAAAGATGACGATGACAGCGACAACGACTACGATATTAATAACAGGGAGATTCTACGGTCATAAAAGCGTTCAATTTCTCCTTGATTTTGTTAATCGCTTCAATAGCTAGATGCTCGGTTAGCGATAATTGTAGTATGGACGCAAGTAATGGCCGACTTAATGATGGCGATACGCCTCGTTTCATTTATTACGGCGGCAATCTTTGTACAGTTACCCTAATAATTATTTATATAGATATCACCTTTAGCTGTGAAATAGTATAACATTATGCGTATGCATTTATGTATATACGCACTCATACATACACGGATATATATATATATATATATATATATATATATATATATATATATATATATATATATATAGCTTACTTTTACTCACTTTCACACACGAACGCAGAGAAGATGCTGCATACATACATACATACATACATACATACATAAATGCATACAAACTTAAATACATATATACATGCCTACGTAAACACGTGTGTATAATGTTTTCATACATTTTCACCAACACGCGTTTATGTGTATATACACGATAATGTGCAAATACATTCACACACAGATATACGTACATAAAAATATACATACGCACACACGCGTTCGCACCCCACACCCACACACACAGACACACACACAGACATACACACACACACACACATATATATATATATATATATATATACGTACATTAAAAGCATACACCGTTTATCTATATGCTTACGTGTCTGTATGTAAACTGTTAGATTTCATGGTAAACTGGAACCGCACTCAATTATTGTATATCACTAAATAGCATCGAAATCCTTTGTCAGAGGTTATAATAAAGAGAAGAAAAAATAAAGCATGATATGTTATTTGGTGCTCGCTGACTCTTCACATAAATAAATGGGTAAACTAAACAGAAATACACTTTTCGAAGCCACGAGACAACATGTACAACACTGTCATAGACACATTCATTGATATATATGCGTGTGTGAGTGCGTATATGTCATACATATCCCACTAGCCACACATATACAAACATATACATACACACAAGTGCAGAGAGATACCCGTGTTTGTATATTTATATATATATATACACATTATATATATATATATATATATATATATATATATATATACACTCACACAATTAGATAAATAGACAGATAGATAGATAGAGACACGTATGCGTGTGTATATATATACATATATCTATCTATCTATATATATATATACACGCGCGTATAACGTGTATATATATACACACACGTGCATAACGTGTATATATAAGTTTATATGTATATATATATATATGTGTATATATATATATATATATATATATATATATATATATATATATATATACACATACACACATATATATATACATATATATATATACACACATACACATATATATACATATATATACATATATATACATATACATATATATATATATATATATATATATATATATATATATATACGCACTCATACATACACACATATATACATAGCTTACTTTAATTTTATATATATATATATATATATATATATGTGTGTGTGTGTGTGTGTGTGTATGTATACACACGTGTAGACATACACATATAGACACACGCACACATATATAGACACGAGCAAGCGCTCGCACAGATGTGTATATATGTATGAATGAGAAAAAGAGAGAAGGCAGGAGAGAGGGTGTAAGGGAAAGAGATGCTCGAATATATTCGTAGTAAGCGTGCTTTCGTATGTGTTGTATATAAGGATGAAGATGTGCGAGGCAAAAAAGAAAAAAAAAATCAAGATGTGCGGGAGGACGTTTATTTAATGGTATGTGAGCTTGCTTAGGCCTGTTTCTGAATGTTTTGTGGAGCCGATTCGCGTGTATTCGCGTGTATGTGAATTGATAGGTATTCTGTAAATGTACAGTCCTATGTATTTGATGATAGCTTCAAATATATATAGAAAAGTTACCACAGGCCTTTACATTGATATTTGAAATTTAATCTTTTTTCACTTTGTTAATCTAGTGTACTATGATGCTTAAAATGGTATCAGTATTTCCATAATATACCAATAATGATTTTTTTTTTGAATATATTTATCATTGACATACGACCATAGATTTTGTGCCGTACACCGTAGTCAATCAAATCGAAGGCTGAACATAATCGGTACATTCTTTATTGACATTGTTATGAAGGAAAATGCAAAATAGGCGTCGACTGGATTTGATCTCATCACCTAAATTTATGTAACTAAATACTGCAGGTTAATCTTCTCATTTTCATCATACAACTGATTCTGGTTTATACCATTAAGTTTTTATTTTACAGCTTAGGGAAATGGCGGAGAGCTGGTAAAATCGTTAGTGCGTCGGACAAACTGTATAAAGGCATTTCTTCCGGTTTATTTACCTTATTAGCTCAAACTTCACTGAAGTCCGCTTTACATTTTATCATTTTGGGGTCGATAAAATATATACCAGTTTAGCGCAGGGATCGATGTAATCATCGAACAACTTCCGCCATTGTTTCAGGCCTTGTGCCTATAGTGGCAAGGATTACACAGCTTCGGTGCGTGTGTATGTGTGGTGGTGGTGGGGAAGGATATTGAGTTCTTGCTCGTATTTGTCCATGGATTTGACTTCGGAACATAAAGAGTCAGAACAAATACCACAAAGCAATTTTTGCGACATTCTAACGATACTACCAATCACTATCGATCGTCGATCGTATCTAGAATTGAAAAATAATTCCATTCGGCGTAAGCTTTAATCACTTCTGTCACCCAGTATAGCGAAAGATATTTACAATAATATTTATTTATAAATTTGGTATAAACCCACAATTTTCGAAAAAACAAGGAAAGACCAGTAGAGTTTGTGACAAGTACTGATACTTGTTATATTCACCCCGAAAATTGAAAACTAACCCTGGCAGAATTAAAATGCGTTAACTCGCTACACTCGCTTAAGACAACGATCGTAAACATCAATAATCATGAGGAGAATCGTTATTTCTGATGTAATCACAATGTCAAAAGTTTGAGGATAAGGAATTTGGGTAATTAAACCGATTTGAGTACTAACGAAATTGTCAGAACATCAGACGAGGAGTTTAGCGGCCTTTCATCTAAATCTTTGAGTTCTAAGTACCTGAGTGGAAACCATTTTAATGCCATTACTTATTCCTTGGGAACCTTTGGCGAAATTCATTGCGTCTGCATTCGAGTAAGGTCTTCGGTTTCAGGATAACTAATCCCCTTTCACCCAGCAGTCACGAAGGCCCTTAACTAGAAAATACATAAATATGACCATTCCCTCTCA
>NC_142928.1:83286024-83381024 GCF_046866305.1 Octopus bimaculoides
TATTGTCCAGACATATGTTCTACCTTCTCGGCTAAGGAAAGAGTTGGTGAATAAATTTATTGATGGAAGACAACTCAAGAAAAGTTTTCGAATATTTTGACTTCATCATTGAAGGTCAGATTTCAGCACAATTGCCCAAATATTTATGAATTAATGTGCAAGATTATCCATAAGTTCAGGAAAACGGATTAGTTTAGAGATGAAATAATGCAAAAAGACTAAAATCCGTCGTTACGTTCTAGAATACCTACAAATGTTGTTAGAAATGACTATGATGGTCTGAAACATTGATTATAATAACGTGTATTACAATTATATGCATGCTCCTTCGAAACTGAAAACGAGGATCAGTGAAAATGATAGCCATGTGAATTCATAATAGAGAACATCGCAATTCTACTACAAAGAGGTGAGATAGCGATTTTTGATGCATAGAAGGCAAGGGCCAAGAGAGGGGGAAAATGAAAGAAAGCATCAACTTTTGATTAAAAGTTAGGTTGAGGCTAAGATAGCAAAAAATGAACTAAACGCGCTTCGATCGAGATCTAATCGTCTGGCCCCCTCCCCCAAAATTTCAGGCCTTGTGCTTAGAATAGACAAGAATATTTACAATATAAAACATAATATTTACAATAAGTATCTTTCTACATAAATAATTAGCACCTCAGCAAGAGAACAATATCAATTAGGTGTTGCTTGATAAGAAAAGATTATTTAAATATATAGGCATACATAATTATTATAATTGCTTTTTGCTTGAAATATCGATAATCGAGGATACGGAAAGCTGTATTTTATGACTTAACCAGAGGAACAATGAAATTGCTTGCGACATGTTTAACAGAGCCATGGAGATGGATGTCTAAAGAATGTCAACAAAGTCTTCAAAGCTGCTAGATTTGCAAAAATTAGCCGCCAAATGTTGTTAGAGTAACATTTTATTTTCTTTAAAATGGTTAAACTCGATAATGTTGGTCACTGTGTAACTGCTTGAAAGAAGTTTGTTATGGTCATATCTACAGTATATCGATTATATAGGTTTGCTTGTCATTATTGTAAACGTGCTAGAGAAATAATTCATTGATATGTTTTTTTCTTTTCTAACCGCATATTTTACTCGCATTTGAATTCTAGTCGATAAAATGTCAACATTAAATTATATAGTTTTCAAGAAATTCAACATTGACACATACTTGTGCTTTGATATTATCTTTGACACATGCTTGGTCCTTTGATATTATCTAAGAGTACTGAACCAAAATCTGGACTATTAGAGATAAAAATATATCTTGTATATTAACTGCGTTTTATTTGTATATTTATTCCGTAAAACGTGTGTATTGATTGTGTAAAATTTCTCTTACCTGTTTTGCAGTAATTTTATTTAAGTAAAGTTCAAACAAAATCATTGTAGGAAGCTAAAGAAATCAAAACTAACGTGTTCTTGTCCGACTGGATTCCTATTTAAAAAGCATGTAACATAGTAGTGTCTGCTAGAGAAGTCCAATGAATGATGCATCAAATCCGGTGACAGATTTTGTCTACCGGTCAAGGACAAGTATAGACCATTGGACCGATTTCTGCACCGTTTCCGGTGTAAACATTTTCGTTCACACGTGAGCGACTAAAACTCCTTCCAGAATAATATAAACTCTTACGGTCGGTTTTCCTGACTTTCTGGCGTATTTGCTCCCCAATGGACGGGACGCTGGTCCGTCGCAACATTACTCACTTTGCCAGCTGAGTTGACTGGAGCCACGTGAAATGAAGTGTTCTGTGGAAGAACACTACGTATCACTTGGTCCAGAGACCGATATCACAATCTTCACGATCATGAATCCAATGCCCTAACCGCTAAACTACGCGCCTCCACTAAGGCAGACAAAATTTTTCCAGATTGCTGTGAAGTGGGATCGTGCTCAGAAGTGAGCGAATGCCCTGTGCTGATGTGAACATCCCCCATCAAAGCTGTGACTAAAGTTAACTTCCCACACATATCCTCTCTCTCTCCTCCAAGTCTCTGTCGACAGTTGTTAGTCTCAGATGGCTGATAACTTACATTGTCTTCACTGACCGGCTGGACAAGCAAAACTACTTTTACTCTTTCAGACCCGACTGAAGTTAAACAAAGACATTAAAGAATTAACACATGTTATTATTAGGAATTCCACACGAAAGAAACCAAAGATCCCACTCCCGACTAACTGTGACTCGACAGTGGTAGTATTAACAAATAATATTAGTTCTGCTGCTAGTCTTATAGCTGTCGCTGGTGCTCCCTCGAGACAGCCATCTGCCAACACTGTGTACCACAGTATCATCGAGTTTCTCTAAAGGGTTACCGCCTTCTCGCAGAATAAATACACTTGCTTACGCATTTTTTCTGTGCGGGGTGTGGTATTTTTAACCAACTGGCATCAGTTACTAAATCAAAGATAATTTTTTCTTACTATAACTTATGTATCTGTCTCTTGGCAATTTTGAGACACGTGTGCTAAATATTTTCCACCTTCTTTTCCTGTATTCATTTTAATTTGGCAAAGTGTACGAAATTTGCTTAACATATGTACACTCTCCGATAAACAACAACAATAACAGCAGCAGCAACGGCAACATGAAAAGCAACAACAGTAATGATATAACGATTTCTCACTTTTACACAAGACTACAGATTTTATGGAGAAGAAAAATTAGATTTCTTGAAGATTATGCATTTCTCAAGAGTATTATCAGTGAAAATGAAACGAAATGCCGTCAGCCGGGAAAAGAAATTCGTTCACAAATTCGGTAGAACAAGTACGTACATCTTGCTAATACGATAGTAAAGTTAGTACTCACATATTTAATGCAGAGAATATGAAAATGCTAACCAGAAATAAGGATGAGATGACGTAAAGACAAATTAGTCAGTGACTATTATTATTTGTGTTATTTGGTTAGTAGCTTGATATATTTGTGTGTTTCTGTATGTGTTCCACCTTTTCCGTCCTAAGCTCAAATGACTTTGTTATCAACTTTACTTTTCATCCAGACGGCATGGATTAACGCTATTGACCTACACCCTTCCCTCAAATTTGTTGCTTTTGTGCCAAATTTAAAAACAGTTAGTTCGACCAGAAAGCAATAGTAGCTTGTAGTATTTGTATTAGTTGTTAGCGTTCTGAGTTCAAATCCCATAGAGGTCAAATTTGCCTTTCATCTTTCTGCTGTCGACAAAAAGTACAACATCAGTACTGGGGCATATTTAATTGACTCGTTCCTCAACCTAAATATTTGTGGCCTTGCATCTAAGTTAGAAATTGATATTACGACTAGGACAGTGGTAATAGATGTGGTGCCAATGAAAACGCGTTCTGAAAAGAGCACAAATTAAAAACTTGTGGGAAAGGAGAGTATTTATTTGGAGTATATAATCAGTAGGAATTCAGTCAAAATGGTATATAAAGGGAACAATTGCCTGTATGCAGCTTATCACAAGCCTTAGAAACAATTGGTAAAATATAGCTGGAGGCGATATGAAGACGAAATGTAGAGTAGGGGAACTACATCTAAACAAAATGATGAAATGAGTAATAATTTTCTAAAAAAGAATATATTACATTAAAATAAAGAAATCAAACAATTTTCTCATTTGTATGGCTCCTCCCATAATTCATTTATATTGTCTCCTTGTCTGTCTTTGAAGCATTCCTTTACTCCTTGCTTGCTACCAAGCGTGGGATATGTGCACTCATCCCTACATTTTATGTTAATTGCGTCGGTTTCTCTCTTTAACTCTCTCCACCTCACATTATATGTTGTACAGCGTGATTGGGGAAATCAACAAACGAACCAGTTTGGTCCAGATCTCTAGATAGGAAAGAACTGGTCCAAGGTATCGAGCAAGGGGACCCATATAGTCAAGACCTGGTCTTGGCGGTGGCTATCCTTGAAAGGGAGGGCGAAGGTGGCTAATGTGTTTATCGCGTCGGTCATCGTTTACCGCCTAACCGTCGTTCCTTGTCCAGATTCGTGGTTGTGCAAGTTGGAGAGGCAAATATTTCGCTTTTGTGGAAGAACTCGACTCAACTTGTAAGACTTCTATTTGCTGTCAAAAGCCGTTAAAGGGTGGGTTAGAAAAGCCCTGGCTGTTGATGCGCAAGCATGCGCTGAGGTTGAGGCATCTCTGGCTCTACCTGGATGGCGAACGGGTGTGGTCTCCGCTCGCTAGACGGATGTTCCCTAGCTTTACCAGTTTTTGTGGTAGAGAAAACTGGTTTCATAGAAGTTCGAGGTTGGGTATCTGGTATACGGAGTGCCGCAAGGCTTTCCTCCAGTTCCGCAACTCGGGCAACGCCAGCGGTTTCGGTACCACCGCGGCTTACTATAGTAGGTTGGTAGAGGCTGGAAATGATGATGCCCTGCGAAGGACCCTGGGTCTCGATGACAATCAGTTAGACAGCCTGTTCCGAAGAACATTCGGGCCGAAGACACTGGATAATTTCCAAAAGTCTTTGGCCTGGCAGTGTTACCGAGGAGCCCTACCTGTTCGGGATAAGCTCACTAGACACGGCTTCCCTGGGCCGTCGGCCTGTCCAAGATGTGAGCAGGACATGGAAACCGTCCTACACGCTATTGTTCAGTGTCCGGGTGTATCAAAAGTGTGGACTTATTTAGAACACCTGTAGTCAGATGGAAGAAGAGTACAGCTATCGTCTGAGTCAATTCTAAAATTTAACCCACCGGTTTTTCCTTACGGAAGAAGGTAAGAATTGTTTTCTCGTAGTAGTAGAAATTGCGAGAGAGGTGGGTATGGCAGTCGAGAATGAAAGTCATTGTGACGGACAGCTTTGTCTCCCACCTCGCTTTGGTGTATGTTTTCACTTTTCACTTGAAAAGGAAGGTGGTGCTGGAAAGGTGTCTGTTAGGGAGCATGTTCAAAAACAGATGGACGCGTGTAGCACGTATGTTGGGAGTAAAAGGCCCTACGTGAGCACGTCGTAAGGACTACCAAAGGTGTCGGTTGAGAAGACAGGGCTCGCAGGGTCGGAGCATACCTGTCTTTTAAACCCTATATTGTCTTTCATTGTATGCTATTGTCTTTTGTGTCCCATTCATTTTCTTTTCATTTTGTCATTATAAAGTTTTATACCATCTGTTGTATATGACCCCCAGATCATATTGTATTGTTCCCCTCTATGTGCGTCTGTAATAGGTAATTATAAAAAGCAACAAACAAACCAGTCAGCATCTATAGGACAGAGGTATATATGTACACACACACACATACGTACATGCACACATGCAAACACACCTAATGCAAGGTACATTTTACTTGATTTATATTAGTGAAATCTATAGTTACATATTTTGTGATACATGGTGAATGTTTCTATACACAGTATATACACAAATACTTTAAATACATATGTATCTGAAGACGCACACACATACATGACTATGGGCCTACAGATAGCAAATTTGAGCCTCTGTGTCTCCTTTCTGCGTACTTCGGAAACTACAAGCTACGTTATGAAAATAAGCTCATTCGTTGACAAGATACGATGCGAGAATATGGTAATTGATATGATAGCTCGAAACAACATTACATCTCTCGGCTAAACAAGAAAGACAAACGTCAAAAATAATAGGAGGCATTATGTACTCTATAAAAAAACAACAACAACAAAGAAAAAAACATTAAATTATATGGTGGAACAAATTTTGTTCCTTTCACACTGATATATCAAGAATAATATATTCAAGCTATGAAGGCAGTGAACTGGCAAGATCGTTAGCACCCTGGCAAAGTGCTTACTGGTATTTCGTCCGTCTTTATGTTCCGCGGAGGTCGACTTTATCTTCCATCCTCTCGAGGTCGATGAAATAAGTACCAGTTGAACATTGGGGTCGATGTTATAAACTTACCTCACCCCAGCATGCTGGCCTTGTGCCAAAATTTGAGAACAATATATTCAAGCTACATGTTTCACTTATATTTCTTCTTAATTTTCTCGAGATTCTAACTCATCATTGTTAGAACAACATAATATATATACGCGTGCACAGGATACTAACATACATGTATACACACACATACTTGTCAAAATGCATACACAAAGAAACACATATATTTGGGTGCCAATGTGTTTTTATGGTGTATACGTCAGGGTGTGTTAGAAATAGAATTAGTTATCAGTTAACACTGGAATATTTTCCTTTCTACTTTTTACACCGGCATTACTCAAACGAACACACACACAAACTATATATATATATATATATACATACAAACATATATACAGACACATATAGATATGGACATACACACATAGATAATACATACATACATACATATATATATATATATATATATATATATATATATATATATATATATATATATATATATATAAATATATATATATATATATATATATATATATATATATATATATATATATATATATATATATATATATATATATATATATATATATATAGCCATCTGCATAGATGGCGATTAGTGAAGATTGACATGGAATATATTTGGAGTATATTGGAGGTAAATAGTCATATCTATCAACACGAGTGTCAATCGTCCTCTCTTCCCATTCATGTGTGTGCGCGCGTGCGTTCGCGCGTGCGTTCGCGCGTGGATGCATATAGTGAGTGTGTATATGAATGCAAGTGTATACATATATGTGTGTATGTATATTTATATATATATATATATATGTTGTGTGTGTGTATTTATATCTATGTGCACATATATATGTGTGTATATCTATCTATATATATATGTGTGTAGATTTACATATATGTATGTATATTTGTATATGTATGTATATATGTATGTATAGATATTTATTCGTATGCATATATATATATATGCGTATGTATGTATATATATATATATATATATATGTGTGTGTGTGTGTGTATGTAACACGCAAATAATGGAATGAGTTTTAATTTGTATAAGTATTTCTTGTCGTACCTCATTGGATATATTTTGATGACAGAGTATTTGTTTTTGTCATTCGTTTTCCTGTTGTAGTTTATGTTCGTATCATGACATCTTTCTTCAACTCGGTTTGTATATATATATATATATACATAGTTTAGTACCGTGCATACACACGAGCACAAACCACACACACACCGATACATGTGCTTGTGTTATTGTGTGTGTTTATACACACACATACACACACACATACATATATGTAATTATTTGTAAAGCTTGTATTAATTTCCTGGCATTGCCTACAATCTTTTCGATCTTACTCCACTTGAATAAACATATAACTTGGCTTCATTGTGAGTGGAAATAATATATATATATGTATATATAGTCCATGGATGAGATTCAAATAATTAAAGGGGTGGAGTTCCTCCACCCACTTAATTCTCCATTCCATATCCAATTTGTGTAAGGTAGAACTTTTTGTGTGTATACATATATGCATTTCATGTATTTATTGATCTGTCTAATTTGCTTATCCCCATTTACCCCACCTCTCTCTCTCTCTCTCTTTCTCTCTCTCTCTCTCTCTCTCTCTCTCTCTCTCTCTATATATATATATATATATATATATATATATATATATATATATATATATATATATACATACCAGCATTTATATCCCGGCGGCGCGTTGTGTCCTTTAGCAGGGGAAGATGCATGCCTAAGTGATTAGGGTATTCGGCTCACGATCCGAAGGGTGTGAGTTCGATTCCGGGTGGCGCGTAGTATCCTTGAGCAAAGCACTTTATTTCCCGTTACTCCAGCACACTCAGCTGGCAGAAATGAGTAGTACCTGCATTTCAAAGGGCCGGCTTTGTTACTCTCTCTGTCACACTGAATCTTCCTGAAAGCTACGTCTATGAAGCGCTGATTCACTTGCACGTTAATTTCACGAACAATGTAGTATTCATGTTGATCCATATCTTAACTCTTACCTCTTGCTCCCTAACCGCCAAGAGGGGCTTTCTGCTACCTCTCTCATCCTGCGCGGAGCCACCCTTCTCTCTTCTCCTCTCATTCCCATAACCGACAACAGGTGGTGAAGTGAACAAATTTTAGAACACACACACACACACACACACACACACACACACGTACACACAAATATATGTGTATATGTGTGACTTGCGATTTATCTTTGGTAACATCTACTTAGGCATATTTGCTCTGCCCTGGGAATCATTATTTGTTTCAAATTTTGGAACAAGGCCAGCAACATTAACCCATAAAGCGCTGGGATTTGCATTTACAGAGCATGGATTGCTGAGCACATTTTATGAAAATGAGACTACGATGCACGCATAAAAACAAAAACAAAAAAAAGTTAAAATATCTTCTTTAGTATATAATGGTGGCAAATTTTACATCACTATTTTACATTACTATTAGTCCTCTTGCATTCTGGGGGTATCGGAGCTTCTGAGTGAAATTAGACCCCAACAAACGCCTATAAATCAAATGCATCTTCCTGAGCTACGATCATGGCTTGTCAACCTGTGCCTGACGGCCACGATCGTGGCCCGTGGTGCTTTATGTGTTAGCGAGGGGTTAAGTCGACCCAATTGTTTAGCTGGTACTTACGTCATCGACTTCGAAAGAGAGGCAAAGTCAGCCTTAGCGGAATTCGAACTGTTACTTATTGTTGATATCCAAAATACTGTAGTGAGATTATCAACAAAGCAGAACAGAATAGAATTCAATCATTTCTTTCTACACCGAAAACAACTTCCCGGTGAGACGAGCCAATACGAGGTCCTTTTTGTTGTCGTCCGGCCTGCCAGAAATAGGGGTCTAATCTTCTGTAAAGGATGATCGACCTCCTTACAGAAAAAAAGAAAGAAAGAAAACAAACAAAAGAAAACTCCGGATAATGCACTTATGGGTATATTGAAATGGGACAGGCTGGAGTAACCTTTATCATTTGTTTTCTGAGAGCTGAAAACCACAACTACAACAAAATTCAGATATCTTCGTGTGAATGAAAGTCATTTGATGGGATTCGTTTGAAACACATTTTTTTAACACAAAGTTACCTTAATCTTCCATACAATTTTTTTTTCTATATTTTGTGTAGTTAACCTCCAGATACTTCCCAAATCTTTATTTCTGAGCATCTTGCAAAAAGACGGAAGTCGTTTTACAGTATGTATCTAGGATATGGGAGTGACTGAGTGAAGAACATTTCAGAGACTGTGCTAAGCTGAAATGACTTGTAAAAGAATTCCTTCAGCTTATTAGTTACGCATTAACCAACGAGGGATCTATAAAAGGCTATTGTACACTTTTACTCATGTTTGTTTCTCTCCCACACCGTTTGAAAACGAATGTTGGTAGGTTATGCTCCTTTAACTTTGTGGTTCGGCGAAAGAGACCGACAGAGAAACTACCGACTTAAACAATAAGTAGCTGGGTCGATCTGAGTCCCCGGTAAAATAAGTATAAATCAAGATCTCATCGATAACACTCTTAGCATTTGAGCAACGAGAAAATGAAGACTGTTCAACACAATTTCCATGTTTTTATCTTGATTTTTACAACACAATGAGATACACTACGTTTTAGAACACGTGTTTTACATTTGTATTTTTACAATGTACCTACCCTTATCCAAACGACAGAATCTAGGAAAACATTCTGTTTATGAAGTTCTGATTTCTAAGATAGTTTACCCATCCATAGATTATTTCTCTAACATCAAGTACTGACACTTCTCTCTCTACAAGTCATGTGTATCCTATCTCACCATATTAATTAGTCCATAACTGCTTATCTTCTCACTCGGGTAGCACACATACTTAAACCGTACATTCGAAGATTTACATCGTAAGAAAACAAAACATATTATTAGTGTAAGTTTATTGCTAAAGTTTATTGCTTATATATACATACATACGTACATATATATGTATATATGTACGTATATACATATATATATATACTTCAGATTTCATACACATGTAAACACGTTGGAGCATCATATATCTATCTATCTGTCTGTCTGTCTCTTTATGTCTAATTATTATTCTCTTTCACACGTATTCTCTCCCATAAACATAAGTACCTGGCAAAAACACACATATATAAATACAAACAAACACACGAATTTATAACTGTACATAAGTGTGCTTGGTCATATTTGTGTGTATGTATGTACGTATGTATCTATGTATGTATAGGTACATCCAAAGAAACAGAAATACGCACATGTATAGTAAGATTTAATAACCGAAAAATATACTGTCTGTGATAATTGCGGAAATTGTTTTATATGAGTTACAAACCAAATACCTTAGTTCCGGTGACAAAGATTCCTGACCATGTGTAAACTTTCGCTGTGAAAACCTTAACATCTGTAAGTAGAGTTAGCGACATGTGACCTGATGTTAAGATAAGGTTGAATATCATGTTTTGTTGTGCTTTTTCTTTCGATTTTTTAATGAAGATTGGAGCAATGAGTATAGCGCCAAACCAAGTCATATTTAAACAACCACAAGTACGTACATATGCATATATGATCTAGCTGTTGTATCAATTTTCTTATGTAGAATTCGAAAGTGATCGACATGTTTCTTTACCAAACCAGGATCTGTAGAATTGTAGCAGTAAATACAAAGTTTTGGATATAAAATCAAATATATACTTTCATTGCAAATGTTCGATTTAGGACTACAAACCGAAGTAAAATAGCCTTATCAAAACTTCAGTGGAAACATCAGAAGTGTTAGGTATGTGTGTATAGTTTTACTCTAAGTTGTAAGTTCGATTCCTTCTCGGCTGTTGTCTCTATTCTCATTCATTCGCGATGTTGGCTGTACGAATACAAAAATATATTCTGAAAAAGAAGAATTCGACAATTGTTCTCTGGAAATGCTTGTTTATTGCAACACCGTAGGAAAGCAATATGTTTGGTGGGTAAGGCGGCGAGCTGGCAGAAACGTTAGCACGCTGGACGAAATACTTAGCGGTATTTCGTCTGCAGTTACGATCTGAGTTCAAATTCTGCCGAGGTCGACTTTGCCTTTCATCTTTTCTATCAGTTGCTTTCGGGGTCGACTGAATAAGCACCAGTTACGCACTGGGGTCGATATAATCGACTTAACCCCTTTGCTTGTCCTTCTTTGTCCCCTCTATGTTTAGCCCCTTGTGGGTAATAAAGAAATAAGAAACCTTACCACGCCGGTCAAACTGCTTAGCGGTGTCCCGTCTCTGTTATTGAAAATTTATTGTTGGAGTGTGTTCGTAAAGTAAGTTTCTGTTAATCATTATATCGCTTGTTGTGCCTATTGTTGAACTTATTGTTTAAAAATTCTATTATAATTTTCTTTCGAAAGCTATCTGTAGTTTTCCACGAGGGGGGGGGGGACATTAATTGCCGGCAAGATGCCGAAAAGTGTGTCTTCGTCGGGTGAAATTCATCAACCGAGCGCGAAACAAGGAAGATTGAAACTTTAAATTTTGATAACATTTCTGGTGTTTCGGAAAGTGAATTCCCTGCATTATCAAAAGTTACGGGTACCAAAAGAAATATAGAAGCAAAGTCCATTCAAAATGAAGAAATAAAAAGTTTTGCGTCAGCAGCTGGTAGTGGAACGCGACAGCTGTCAACTGACAAAAAATAATTATTAAAATACAAGGATATGATAACGGTACGAGAGGGAGTGGTAAAAGTGGAAATACCAGAAGAACAATTACCGGCAGAAAAAAAAGGAATATTATTATTTTTAAGACATTCTGCTTAAAAGTTCGATAAGTTGACAAAATATGTAAGCAGAAAATTGAAAAATGACTAAAACCCATCTGGCAGGACATTACTTACCTTGCCAGAGGCAAGAAGTTTGGAACCATCGTGGTATGGTTCAAGAACACAGAAACGGCACAACAACATTCTGTAAAATCATTAGACTCGGAAGACATGATATTAATCCCAATTTACATGGGAATGAGAACATCTAAGGTTAGAATACCAAGAATTCCACCCGGAGTAAACCCTGGCGGCAGACCTGGCAAACAGGGAGGATAATATAAACCTCCTCCAGGCTACCGTCACAGAGAATACATGTCGAAATGGACAAACGCTCAACCTGCTACTGTGGGCAGAGCAGAATATTTTAGAACAGCTCCCAGAAATAGTAGAAGAAGGGGAGGAAGTTCTGAATATTTTTGTTGAGGGGCGTAAGCCCCGATGTTTCCAGTGTGGCCAACTGGGTCACATTAAAAAATATTGTAAAGAAGGTGAAGAAGAATCGGACGGTGAGGAGGAAGAAAGAGAGATAGAAACTGAAGGTAAAATAAACAACAAAAGGAAAATGGAAGGCTCGAACCAGCAAAAGCAGAGCGAGCCGAGACCTAAAAAGACAGCCAAGAGAGACAGACCGAGGACGGCGGAGCTGGAGACGGACAGAGGAATAGTCGCACTACACAGCGAAAACGAGGACTTAATGCGTGATATAAAAACGAAAAAATCAGCCACTAGGCTAATTGAACTATCAGAAAAATATAAAAACTATGAATTTTACGAAGTGGACAAAAAAAAACATATAATATCTTGTGTAACACGTATAGAAAATCGGTCTCATCATTGAGATTTGATTTTCATTATTCTATATTTGAAGGTTTGTCACCTCCAACCCTAAGTCAAAAGAAGGTGGAGAGTCCCTCTCCACAGAATACCCCGATCTAAAAGGTAAGTCACGTCTATTCACATTGGTTGTATAAATGTCCGTGGCCTGAAGTCAAGTTGGAAGCAAGTGCACTTCCTAAATGACATCAGGTCAAGGAATTTGGATGTAATCGATGCAACGGAAACCCGAGTAAAGGTGCCAAGAGACAGCTCTTTCGCTTTTTGTTGAAGGGTAGGTCGCCACTTGGGAAACGCGCTGTCTGCTATCAAAATCCTTTAAAGGGAGGTTTAGGGATGCCTTGGTTAATGATGCGCAGGCATGCGTTGAGGTTGAGGCACCTCTGAATTATCCTGGATAGTGAACGGGTGTGGTCTCCGCTGGCCAGACAAATGTTCCCCGAGTTCAAAAGTTTTTGCGAACAGGAAGCCTGGTGCTCTCGTAGACCGAGGTCGACTGAATGGTATAAAGAGTGCCGTAAGGCCCTCTTGCTATTCCGGCGCTCGGAGATGCCAGCGGTGGGGGTTCCACACAGATTTTATATAGTGGGTTGGTAGAGTCTGAATGCGACGATGGCCTGGGGGCGACTCTAGGTCTCGGGTTTATTCAACTGGACATCCTGTTTCACCGTACATTCGGGTTGAGAATGTTGGACAACTTCCAAAAGTTCTTAACCTGGTAATGCTACAGAGGTCCCTTGCCCGTTTGGGATAAGCTCGCAAGACACGGTAAGCGTCAGTCGCCGACCTGTCCAAGATGCGGGGGAGACAGGGAAACTGTCCCTCATGCTATTGTTCAGTGTCCGGAGATATCTGAAATCTGGGCTTATGCAGAACACCTGTTGTCCGGCAAAGGAAGACTACAGCTGTCGACTGAGTCAATTATAAAAATTGACCCACCGATAGTTTTAACAAACGAAGGTAAGAATTGTTTTCTCACAGTTGTAGCAATAGCGAAAGAGGCAGTATGGAAGACTAGGATAAAAAGGAATTCAGACAGGCAACTTTATCTCTGGCCACAATTTACGATCATTTGTTACTTTTCATTTGAAAAGGAAGGTGTGGCTGGAGAAGAGATGTCTGTCGGGGTGTACGTTCCAAAAGAGATGGAAGCATGTTGCACGAGTGTTGTGCGTGAAAGGAACCGTGTGAATAGACAGGAAAAACAAAAACAAAAAAAAACGTACCAGCGATAGATCGGGGCTTGTGGGGTCGGAGCGTGGCCTGATCATCGCTTCATTTGTATTGTCCCTGTATTGTTAATTTCATTCGATTTTTTAAAATATATTTAATTTAATTTTTAAAAGTCATATTCTATGTAAAATCATACCGATTTGATGATCCCATCAGTTCTGTCCATTTCTATGTTTAGTCCCCGGTGGGCAATAAAGAAATTGGTATTTCGTCTAACTTTACGTTTTGAGTTCAAATTTTGCCGAGGTCGACTTTGCTTTTCATCCTTTCGGAGTCGATAAATTAAGTAGTAGTTGCGTACTGGGGTCGATCTAATTGACTGGCCCCCTCTTCAAAAATTTCGGGCCTTGTGCCTAGAGTAAAAAAAAATATGTTTGGTGGGTGAAAATGAAGGCGGCAGGTGTGGTAGAATTGCAGAAACACCAGATTAAATTTTTTCATTCTTTTATGAGTTTCCAATCCGTTTGCAGTGAAAGGACATTTTATATTGACAATGAGTTTAGAAATGGCATGTCTGGCACAGCTTTATATTTACTTGCTTGAAAAATCTAGATTACTTTTTCTTAGTCAAAAGAAATCATATTGTTGTTATTACATTCAGTGGAAAATAGGCGCCAGTCTACCCCCCCCCCCCCCAAAAAAAAAACCTGACCCGATTATAACATCGCATTATAAACCATTTAACTAAGATTGCACTTCAACGGACCCACAATAAGACCGTCAATCACTGCAAGATAATATTACCAAAAGAAAGATTTCCATTATTTACACTGGAAACCAGATTGTAATGAAGGGACATTTTATATTGGTAATGAATTTAGGAATGATTTGTCTTTCACGACCTTATATTTACTTGCTTCAAAAATTTAGATTACTTCACATCGTATTGCTGTTATAATTTAGTGAAAAATAGACTCCAATCTAGTACAATATGTTTCCATATAATACTCGAGTTTTGCTCCGAATAAACCACAAACAGTGTTTAGTCTTCGAAAGTGCTGGGGGTATATTCTAAATTACAACATTCAGTCCCCATGTTTTAATCCCTTCACTCTCAAATTTTATTACCCACCAAAAACTAGTCAAAGAAGTTGGGTGAGTTTTCATTTATTGCCAAAATTTTCCAGTGATACCGACAACAAACGTATATAGCCACTTATACTTCAAATAAACGTGTATATCTGTCTGTCTGTATATCTATCTACCTACCTTCCTACCTACCTTTCTCTATCTATCTATCTATCTATCTATCTATCTATCTATCTATCTATTTATCTACCTATCTATTTATCTATCTATCTATCTATCTACCTACCTATCTATCTATCTATCTATTTATCTACCTATCTATTTATCTATCTATCTATCTATCTATCTATCTATCTATCTATCTATCTATCTATCTATCTATCTATCTATCTATATATATATATATATATATATATATATATATATATATATATATATATATATATATATCGATAGATAGATAGATAGATAGATACAAAAAAGAAATGCTTTCAGAATTTATCACGGGTAAAAGAAAGTATTTTAAATTTCTATCCAAATATGTTATAAATTTACATAGATCGATAGATACATAAATACATACGTATGTGTGTTTGTATACATACCTGCACAGGGTGTTCCAGAAATAGGTGTACATTTTACAAAACTTATGCGTTGGCAGTAAGGGACTACCTTAACAGTATCTCGCCGCAGTGGTAGATTGGGTGACATGGCGGCAACGGATGGCCAACATATCCACCGAAATTAATGCCAACGGATTCCCTCTTGCTCGGGCATAGTAAAGAATATGGTTTATGAGAAAATAACCAGACAGTGGATAATTAAAAATAGTTTATATCGGAAACATTTATTGAGATAAATGCAGATCGGTGTTTGTGATGTACTTTATGCCACAATGTTCTAGACGGGTTTGAGAAACGTTGCACAGTCGATTGATAACGCTGCTCCTACTCTCATAGATGACATAGTGAGGTAAATTGTAAATAATAGTTTTTGTCATTCGAAGACGGAACCCTTATGAGAAACAGCGTCTGTTAGGATTTGAAACAGTGAGTATTTTGTTTGCAGTCTAACAGGAAAGTGGCTGATTGAAATACGTCAGCTGTGGAATCAAGTGTGTCTATTGTCAACTGATGAGTGAAGAGAACATGAAGACAAATTACATGTCTTTGTGCGTGAATTTTGTCACGGCATTCAAAAGAGCGTACGTTTCCATGTAGATACATAGATATAGACTCACAGACAGATAGATAGATAGATAGAGAGAGAGAGAGAGAGAGGTACGTAGGTAGAGATAGACAGATAGACAGTTATATATATATATATATATATATATATATATATATATATATATATATAAATCTCTCTTTATGAGACGCTATCATACGTTTGAATTTAACGTATGACAGCAAATATATATATATATATATATATATATATATATACAGAGAGAGAGAGAGAGAGAGAGAGAGAGAATGATACATACTGAAAAGGATAAATAGAGGGTTAGATAGAGAAAGCGAAAGAGAGTAAGATAGACATATTTATACAGATAGTATATATAGATAGATAGTCATATAAAGACAGAGAGATAGATAGATAGATAGATAGATAGATAGATAGATAGATAGATAGGTGACAGAAGGAGGAGGAGAGAGGGTGAGAGAGAGAGAATGGAAGTATAAAAATACAATTGATACACAGGTTTACACAGATTTAACGATATGAATTTTTAGTCGGTGCATGTTGAATTTTGCATACTGTTGTTTCTTTCATATTTATGTTGCTTCTTTCATATCGTTTTTGATTTTTTTCCTTGTATTTTCTGTTTCACTATTGGTTTTGATGTTGTCATTGTCGACTTTGATTTGTTACCCTTTTGCTTTCTCATAGTCTACATGCTTGCTCATTTCATTCAGATGCAACTCCGATTTTGTTTCTTTTCTATACTTTTCTTTACGTGCTATATTTAATCACTAAATAATATCCTAGCATTTCTACCAATTCTACTGGAAAATACGTATACTTCATGTACAAACACATACACACGCAAACACACAAGTATAGAGCTACAGGGGAAAATAGGTGACAGTGAGCGTGATGGAGAGAAGGGAGAAACCATACACGTTTACAAGCACAGCTAATTATAAATTAAACAGTCGGTGATATATTACAAATAGTCACCTGTGCAAGCAATATTCAAGCCGACATACTGACATGTGCATTGACGGTTCAAAAAATCGTAAATGTTTAAACATGCTGAAGACAGAGATAATAAAGAAAATAGTGAGAATAGTAATAATAATATTTTCTTAATAAATAATAATAACGGTTTCAAATTTAGGCAGAAGCCAGCAGTTATTTTCAGGAGGTGTGTGTTTGTCGATTACATCTACACCAAGGCTCAGCTGGTACTTATTACATCGGCCCCGAAATAATAATATTAAGTATAATAATAATAATAATAATAACAATACTTTCAAAGCCTGAAATTTTGAGGGAGGGTACCTAGTTAATTTCTTGAGTAGTTCTTAATTTATCGACCTCGAAAAGATGAAAGTCAGAATCAACCTCGGAGGAATTGGAACTCAGATCATAAAGACGGAAGAAATATCGTTGCGCATTTTGTCCGGCGCGCTCACTGCCTTTATACAAACGTTTTCAAATTATAGCACAAGGCCTGCAATTTCGAGTAAAGGGATAAGCCGATAACATTGATGTAAGTGTTCAACCGGTACTTATTTTATCGACCCCGAAATGATAAAATGCGATGTCGACCTCGGCGGAATTTGAACTCAATGGAAGGACGGATGGAATGGTGCTAAGCATTTTCCCCGGCGTGCTAAAGATTCTGCCAGCTCACCAACTTAATAAAGATAATAACGATTTCACATTTTGGCACAAGGCCAGCAATTTCGAGAGGAGGATTAAGTTGATTGCATCGATCCCAGCATTCAAGTGGTACTTATTTTAGCGATCCCGAAACGATGAAAGGCAAACTTGATCTGGGCGGAATTGAACACAGAATGTATAGACGGATGAAATAAAGCTATGCATTTCGTCCGGTGTGCTAATGGCTCCAAAAACTCACTGCCTTCACATCAGTATTAATAACGGTTTTGAATATTGGCACAAGATAAAAAATTTCGTGGGAGCGGTTAATCAAGTACATACACCGCAGTGCACAACTAGTATTTATTTTATCACCCCCGAAAAGATGGAAGACAAAGAAGGAGACTTTATCCCGAACAATTTTACTATAACACAAGAGGTACTCATGGAAGGTTTTTAAATCGACATCAATGAAGAATACAAAAGAGAAACTGGACGCTTAATCAGGAACGTTGTGTCACCTGATCCATTCCAGTCGACGTTTTGTCATACCTATGTTATTTCTGTTAAAATTTCTGTGTTTTTTATATATAATTAGTTTATCTAACTTGTTTCGTGAATTCTTTCACTCCTCTCATTTTTGCATAAACATCTTCATTCCAAATGTGGCTTTGTAAACCTCTACTTATATATATCTTTCATCTATTGTAGTTAATAAAGAAATAAATACTATTATTGTTCGTAGATGCACGTCGTTTTCGCTATTGAAGGTTCGTTAAATTTTAATTTTGTCAGAATTTAAATGAGGTCCCATACTTTATTGTGTGAAGAGGAGGATTAGTAAATTGTGCTCTAAAGGTCACAATTTTGTGATATTTTATCCACTCTCTTTTTCAATTATGGCGTCAGTAACGCCTACTACAAGATTTAGCGAGAAAGTAGTAAGACGAACTATTCATAACACAACCGAATTCATTAGCGAACGGTACCTCAGACATCGTTCTGATATGACAGCTGCTCAGGGTGACTGCTAGAAGCAGTGCGTGCACGAGTGCACGAGAACAGCAATAACATTAATAGTAACGGTAACAACAAGGGTAGCAATACAAAGGGCAACATTTTAATAACTAAAGCACCAACATAAGCAGCAACGGCACCAACAGTGACAACAACAGCGACAGTTACAGCAACAATAATAACAGCAGCAACAACAACAACAACAATGGCTAGGAAGTAATTGGTGAGATCCACCGTATGGGAGGCAAATTTCTGATGTAATGGCAAAGCCATCACAATACTCCATGCTGTCCTTAGACGGCAGGAAGATACGTATGACAAGATACAGGCGGCCCATTTGTTACGCATATTTGACGGGGAACGAAAAGTCAATATCATTTCCAATTTCTATAATAATGACCTTGTATTTTGTCTCCTCATATATTGTGGTAGTGCCATCTGGGAAAGCATGCGAAGCATCCATTCCCCCTGTCACCTTAGCTCCTTGGGCCAACGTGTATTTTTCATGCATGTGTGTCATTTTTTTCTTTCAGAACCGATCTACATTAGTGATTTTCCTCTGACATTAGCAATTTCAAGAAAAGTGCTACCGATACTTTTATTGGCAATGTTAGCAGACACAGCTTTTTTTTTCGTTTTGCTGCATTGTTTGTTCTGCGTCCTCAGTTGTATTCATTTTCATTTTACAGTGTATTTCTTTAACACAGTGTAATGGTTTTCAAACGCTTCATCGAGATTATTTAGGGGCGTATCCTCTATAACATGCAATCTGAAATAACTAGTAAACAAACATTTGTATAGCTATGAAATATAAATGTCCAAGGAAAACCTCTTCATCTGCACGGACACCCAAATATTCCATTGGCACAGTAATCTACTACCATCATCAAATACATTTTTAAAATTTTGTTTTTAGAAGACAAAGCGTTAAATCTCAAATATCGAAGATATTCGTACACTTCATCACATAATAACGGTATGTATGACGTATATAATGCATATACTGATGTAGAAATAAAAAGCCCAAAACCCTCTCTTAATATCATCTGTGGATCGTCAGACACTGTGTTTCGACTTGGTTCGCTCTCCTTAGTCACCAACACTCCCGAATATTCTGATCTCAGCCGAAAAATATTCGTTTCTATATAGAAGTTAGTGAACAAAACATTCACTGATTTGAGCGTAAAGCTGGCCCGACTAGAATTAAATTAATATCCCTATTTGAAGCAGTATTAAATTAAAATGACGATGTGTACAGTTTCTTACATAGACAAAAGGCCATCATTTGACAGGTGCCTTATATTGTCGATGTGGAAGGATAACAAGCACAGTCACCCTCAGTGCGATTTGAACGCAAAATATAAAGGACCGAAAGAAACGCCCTATGATATTTTGCTCGACACTCCAGCGATTCCTTTAATATCCTGCACATTTATCGTTGTTTTCCAATTGAAACTAATTTATAAAACAAATAGAAGGAAAGCAAAGTAAAACCAGACACGAGCACAAATGTTGATACTATACAACATTACAGAGAACACACACACGCACATAGACATATATATTCATGTATGCATAGGTATGTTTATTTCTGTAAAAAATGTGACATCACTATGCATGCATGTAAGTGAGTTTTGTTTTCGCAGTGTATTTGGGTGTATTTATTATTTTTATATGTTATTATAACCAGTTTTCAGGTCTGTGCATATTCTCTGCAAATTAAACATCGCTGAATGCGTTTCGTCGGAAGGTCTTTCACGGGTGAAGTTGTGGGAGCTAAACATGTTATATTATATATTCTCCCCCCATCTCTACAGCTATTTGTCTTAGTAGAAGTCACATGCCAAATTCATTAACTTTTAACATTCGGGTAGACTTAAGGTTATTGTGCTTTATAAATAGAAAATAAATAAAACTATGTGTATTTTACTCTTCTTTTCTTTGGGGGATTCAAGTTAAATATAATCAAAAAGGGAAATAGTGTATTCTTGTATATTTTGCTGTATTTTTTATCATATTGATATATGCTTTTTTTATGCAGTTTTGCTTGACGTTTTTCTCCTTCTGAGCACAATTTTCTACAACTACACACTTATTCGTTTAAGACATTTGTTCCTAAATGCTTCTCTTCCTGTACGTTTCCACGTTTACATTTCACTAAAAAATGTAAGAAAATATTGCTTGTAACAAATATAGGCGTGTTCGTCCTGAAATATGGAAAATATTAGATGAAATCATGTGAAAATTGGCCAGGCTTCCATATATATCACTATTCATCTTACTTTCTCAATGCACAGGCGGGCACGTAAGTTTAAATATGCATACAATTTGCACACATACGTACACGAGTGAATAAACATACCTCTACGTGGTTCTTCGGTTTGCTAGAAATAGCAATACAATTCTCCTAAACTCATGCCCTGCTGGGTTGTGTGTAATTATGCCTGAAAAACAGGTAAGATAGTTGTGACTAGAACGTCTTTGGTCTTAGTTCTGTGTTAAGGCTGCCGAACTTTGATAAAAATAAAAAGTCATACACACACCATAAAGAATTAGGATTAGACAGACGGTACGATTTAAAAAAGAGTTGTCAGTATATTTAACTGGTAAAGAAGACTAATCTGAGTCTCATTAAAAGATTTACTTTTTCGTCAACTTCAATATTTGCTAAAATACATAAGTTTATGCGTAACAACGAGGTTGCAATGCTTAATATTAGGGCGCTTCATTTTCTATAACCTTAGGGCAACCCATATACCTTGTGCGTGAAATGGAGTAGACAGGAACCAAAGAGAAGACTGTCGGGTGAATTGTATGTGTAACATAAAAAGTACAGCTTCACTCACTGAGTCACAGTATTTTGCCAGAGAATTACAGTACAGGCACACGTGCCTGTAGAAGTAAATAAGTTCAGTTGGTTGAATAGAACCCTCGTTGTCGATGGACTGAGATCCAGCATATGCAGTCTGCATACACACACACACGCACGTATATATATATATATATATATATATATATATATATATATATATATATATATATTAAAATGCTAATCATCTTCGAACAAAGAAACCTATATTTTCTCTAGACTATCTTAGAATATCTGGTCTCTCCATCAAACAGGACATTCTCTCTCAGAATGCTGATTACTACAACACACCTACAGCTAAGGCAGGATATACTGATAAAATTGAATGCATTCCAAGTAACGCAATCGTTACTACACCTAGTGTTGGTTAGCTGTATTCCATAGGGCATATGAGTAATACTTCTGTATATCCGAATTACGATAGCAATATCGAAAAACCAGTGTGGGAATAAGGCCTCATTGCTACTGATATTAATGGGAGCATCTCTAAGGTTAATTACGTAAAAGATTTAAATACCCTTAAAACATTTTTCCGCAAGTAATAACAGATTCCTCGTGTTCCGAATGAACATATAGCTAATATGGGTAATAGGATAAATATAGAAACGCTAAGTTAAATAACAATCGCAATGACAATACCTATACCAGTACTAGAAAACCTAACTGTAGCCGGTCGACTAACTCACTGCAATAATAATGGAACACCTAGATTATATAAACAATATATTTTATGACATATATCTCATTTCAGACTTTGGGAGACCACGGAAAGCCCGCAGTCTGTTTTCAGGTATTGAAGATATACTCCTCCCACCACTTCAAGTAAATGTCGTAAATTATTCAATAATTTCACTATAGCTAATATCGCTGGTGATATAGTCACTATTATTAAGAAATTAAGCAATATTAAAACATATGTGCGTGACTATAATCCTCTAAGTAATTCATTTGTATCTAGTTTCACTACTAGTAATAAATCCAGTATGAATATACTTTTGATTCGGTGACTCTGCATGACAATAGCTTTAGTAATGATACAAGTAATAATTCGTCACCCCTATTAAACCTGATTGTATGTGCATTTGTAGGGATTGATATAATTGCCATTTGAGTAACCAATGCCTCCAAATAGGCAATATACAAATGTTCAGTTCTTACGCCCGATGAATAATACTGCTATATCAGTTCGACAGCGCCAAATTTCAATTCAAACTGCATTAATCACATGCATTCTTTCAATTATAGGAGCAAATTTCGTAATACATTACTTGAACATTTGGGGCTTTATAGACAAATATTGCTTACTCTCTTTTGCTGTCAATTATACGGACAGCGCTTCCATATTAACTTGGTGGAACAATTGTGATGCATGTTGCATGGAAGCACTTGAAATCCCATGATGTAAGTCAGGAGTAATTAATAAAAATATTGAGTTGTTAATCTTTGGTTCTCACTTTCTTACAGTTCCATTTAGATAGTATAGAACACAGAAAAGTTTTAAAATTAGATATAACTTTGTATCAATTGCTTTTCAATTATCTCAGTTACTATTATTTTTCTCTCATCTCTCTCTCTCTCTGTCTCTCTCTCTCTTTGTCTCTGTCTCTCTGTCTCTCTCTTTCTTTCTCTCTCTCTCTCTCTCTCTCTCTCTCTCTTTCTCTCTCTCTCCATACTTATAGTCCCAAAACTCTTTTATGCTTTGTTAAGGTATTGACCCTTTCCTAGAATATTATTCATCCGTGTACCTTAATGATTCCTATTTCACTTTTAATTTTCTTGTATAAATACTTACTGATTCTGTATATCGTAATATTTTTATTTTATTTTACTACAACATTGCATTGTGCTGTGATTATAACTTGACTTAGTATTTCTTGGGACATTAACGAAACCCTCTAATTGTGCATGTTTTACTTCTATCTTTCTATTCTTCATAATCCTCTTCTAACATTTATAGATCTTCAGTTCTTGTTTTTTTGTCTCTCTCTTATCAAACTTGTTTTTTTTATGTTACCCTCGGCATTCATCTTTAGCGAATATCATTGTTTATTGTGAGACATTTTGAATACATTCCTCCATGCTCAGTGAGTGTAATACACTATCCGTCTTTAGTCTCGTCTAAGCTAATTAGTCTTGGACTCACAATCGATTTTAACTCGTAGTATACATGCCTTTTCATATTTTTTTAATATCCTTTACTCTCTGTCTTTCTCGAAGCATGCAAATATTGTTACTTTCGCGCTTTGACGTTATAAGTTTTTCCCACTGATTGTGTTTATAACCGTACTTATACAGGTACATGCGTATTATATTAAACGAAAGTCCTGATTTAATATTGCATGAGCTGAATAATTGTTCCTATTTTTCTAGCATATGGTTAGATTTATCTGTAGTTTATGTCATTGAAACAATAAGAATCGGTTAGTAAATGTGATATCAACTAGTTTCTTTTATTTGTTTTATACTTGTATATCAGGATGGAGACTTCCGAGTAGGCAAACTACTCTCAGTTCCTACCCATCTAGAATAATCTAGAATAAACGATTAAGTTGAAAAGGATATAATTAATTGCGTGAAATCAACGCAATTGAATAAATGGTTAATATGTTGGTATTGTGAAGCCAGAATTTTCCCTGCTTTTTAACCACACTATATAAATATCTAAAGTGTAACTTCATAAAACGCATATGTTGTAAGTATAATTTCAGAATATATTACATATCGTACATTACGACTGAATTATCATGCTTCTGCTCCAGACCGAAGAATGTATGTTGGTGGACAGACAGAAATAATTGACATGTCTGAAAATATTTCACATTCTTTATTACTCTGAATATGAAATCGTTTCGTGTTGTCATATGTTCATTGTTTAATGCGTTAGACGTGTCGATTCTTCACACAAAGCCTTTTTTGTTTCGTGACAAAATATTTTATTAATGGCTACTACCATCTAGGCTACTTACCCTTACATTGCTGGCATTTATGTATACAATTATATGAAAATAGAAATATATATACAAATATACACATGCATACATGCGTGTGTGTGTGCGTGTGAGTATGTACGTTTTACTAATAACTGTATTTTACTAATAACTATGTAGCAAGTACACAAAAATAGAATTCTCACTTAAATGTAAAACAGCATAAAGTATTTTATAAACGGTTGAGCGGCAGACAAAATGCCATGTTATGTAACCAAATACTTGTCCGATGAAAACGACTGTAACATCCTAGGAAATTTCTGACTTGCTATCCTGACGTATGCCGCTAAGCATTTTGCCCGAGATGCTAACGATTCTGTCAGCTTGTTGCCTTACGAGTGGTGTTCATTAAAGATTTCCTCTGAAACACTTTCTGTCATTGCAGAACGGAACTTGAATATGTATAATCACACATGTCTGTACAGGTTACATTATAAATTGCAGATTTCCACTAGTATTCGTTTGCTTTTTACAGCTGCTGAAGGGGACTAAGATGTTATAATGGAAGCAGTTGAATGCAGATCAGCGATCAGGTTCTTGTATTTGATAGGTCGTACACCAAAAGAAACTTTCGATGAGGTAAAAGAAGTTTATGGTGACGATGCACTATCAATCAAACTAGTCAAGCACTGGCATCGCTAGTTCAAATGTGGACGGACATCGGTGGAAACTGATCCTATTTCTGGATGACCACGTTCCGTCATTGATGACAACACCATGCTTAAAGTGGAAGCCGCCATTTTGGAGCTATATTATTATTATTAAAATATTGCATAAAATTGAACTAAGTGAGACAGTGCATCCTACTAACAAATTAAAATCAGGCATAAAATTCAGTCGAAGAGGGAAAAAAAAATCTAGCTTTAACACAAGAGCCTCCAAGTACAGTGGTAGCAAATAAGAAACATACTCACTTGTAGCAGTTTCTCGATTACCTCCATGAATAATCACAGTATGCAAATCAACCTGTATCCTCTACATCCAGCTTATCTTTGGTACAGCGAAGATTTGTAAATCATACCAAAGGTTTTATCCGTTTGAACTTCTGGTATGAATATGTTCATACAATTTTTAGAAGGAAATGAATCACACATACATACATTTATAACATGCACATTTATTATATGAACACTTTAAGTCATTCTCATATTTACAAAAGTAGCAGAAACTTTTGTTTATTTCAATCCTTGCAAATTGTTTAGTGATCGACTTGGATTCTTCAAAGAAGTACAGAGAGGTATCTGAAAAAACGATATGGGTAACCAAACTCCACTCCAATGATGGAATGCGTATCTTTGTTATAAAGCAGTTCTTTTCTTCTCCAAAGAATAATCGTAAATAAAATATATACATACGTGTGTGCAAATGTGTATGTAATTGCGATATGTTTAAATATTACTTAAATCAAAAGAGCAGAAGGTAAAATTTATTTAGGGATGAATTTTCATATATTTAGATCCCGTAACTTCATGAGGCTTTTTAGATGAGGACATATGGTTGAGAATATAAAAAAAGCAAAGCTTTATTTCCAATTAATGTTTGTTAATTATTGCAGCTTGTTGAGCACCTTACGTTAAAGGCTAATGAAATCTATACTAAATAATTGCATTGAAGATCGAACATATATTTACATAACACGTCGGCATCTATTATTAATTACTTCTTTGTCATTAGCATTTTTCTGAAAAATTCTGAACATTCGACTCGATAATGAGTTTCAATGTTAATTAATGTTGAATGATGTCTACTTGATAAACATACCAGAGAATGGTATGTTTCGCTTGTTTTATAATTAGCGTCTTAATTAATAGGTAAATTACTAAGTGTTGTAACGTTTGAACGTCAGTAACAGAAAAAAATAAGTGTTGTGTGCAACAACAATAAAAATGATAATGATGCTTTGTTTGACAGAGGGGCAACGTGGTACAAAACACTTCAATACAGCACACGAACACGCAATTTTGTGAAATTCTTATATTTTCTAGTTTCTGAAAGCAGGTTCTTTTTATGCGTAGATTGGATACGATGACTGGTATCCGTCAAAAACCAAGAAACTGAGTTCACTATAAAAATGATTGCGTTTCTGTCAAGATATGAGACAACCGCGGAGTAGCAATGCTTCTCGGCAAATTAGAATATAAAATCGTAGGAGGAACAGGAACTAATGACAATGTCAGTAGGTTCGCATGCATGTAGGTTAAATATTTGCATGGAATCAATTTAACGCTTAAAATAATTAAGGTATCATGTGGGTCAATAAATGACCTTGGATGAAATGCAAATTATAATTATAAATATGATAAAAGAAAGCTACCCTTAGAAGTCCCAGAGAAAAAGCATATACCTGTATTGCATTATTGAAGCATTGTAGTCTAGCCGATGTACAATGAAATACATGAGCCTGTTAGATAACTTAAACTTGGTTACTTGGCTTGGCAGAAATTGCAACAAATTATAAAAAATAACAATTTATATCGTGATAGTCTTGTCCGTGGGAGGTGTAGTCATCATTGAAGTCACTCTGGCCATAGGTCAACCTGATCTAGCAAGGTTGGCCTGGCTACAAATAACAACATGTTTGAAATGGAATGTTTGACCACACTAAGAGCATAGCTCCTCCGAATGCGTTAAACAAAAAGTTCATCAACTACCAACATCCTTTTGAAAGAAAAGAATTTGATGCAGTTGATTATAAGCAGGCTTGTGTTGGAGGTTAAATATTGACATCCATATCTCTAGGGTGAGCAGGTTGTAATTGTCATTAAAAAAAAATTTCCTACGTCTTCTAAAAGTTTTGGCCCTATCTTACCACAGACACACACACACACACGCACACTCACACGCATGCAAGTACTTTTCGAGACTGTGAAACAAAAAGGCAAAAAGATATAGAAAAAGTGGATAGGAAAAGTAGGAAGAAAATAGGATTGCTACTTTCATACTTTATTCCGTTAGTTCGATGGAGATTTTAACGAGATAAATGTTTGTCACGGTAAAAGGAAGTCGCACGCCGTCAACATCATATTTGCGAAGAAAATTTGGTTAGAAGATTGTCGTGGGACCAGTGTTTGCTGTAAGGCATCTGTTCAACAACCTTAAACAACGTAGCCAAAACACAATAGGAGATCTCATGATCTAAATTTTCTAGGATGCTACAACAAATTTCACAATGCTACTTCTATGGCAGCACCACCTCCAAACACACACTCACTACTTTTAAGGTTGTTTCAACAGATATTCTATAGAAAACTAGAGCCAGCTCTGATTTTCTTTACAACGTTTGGTATCGAGACGTCATTGCTTGATTACATCTGCCGTCTCGATGCAAAACTTTGAAGCAAAAATCAGTGCTGGCAATAATTTTCTATAGAATATCTGTAGAAACAACCTTAATAATAATGTAACAAGCACAGCTGACGCAGAACGGCGTGGTACTGACTTATAAAAATCATTTAGTATACTTCATAGTATATTCTGTTTGCATAACGAAGTACTATGTACCTAAAAATCTTTGACACATTCACACGCATTATATATATATATATATGTGTATATATATGATAATAAAAATAAATATACAGTAGTTTCTACTTTGCGTATTTTCACCTATCGCGGGGGGGGGGGGATTTTGGAACGTAACACCCACAATAGTCGAGGGATTACTGTAACTAGAGTTAATAAAGAATTAATGAGATGAAGAGTATGCTTTTTCAAGTGAGGAAGTTGCCCGTAATCTTGTACAAGGGTCTTCTTTATTCACAAATGTTCGTCTTGTAGTCGTTTATGGTAGCTTTGGGCTAGCTAAATGTAATGTTATTAACTTTTTCGTATAATGTCCTGTTGCTTAAATGTTCGTATGCCAGTTCATTGCATCTACTCTTACCTATCACGCAGAAATTCTCTCTCTTTGTCTGAAGGTAAGTATATAAGGATTTTTGCTTTTAAATAGACTTTGTAGAGTGAGGAATTATGACCTGGAGAGATTATTAGAAGTAATTGAATGGTTTTGTTAGATATTGAAAGTTGGATGTTTAAGTCTCATCAGTTTTGCGCTTTAATGTGGTGGTTACAATATCTACCTTTTAGCTTAAACGTTGTTTCTCTTTACACCTCAGTCCCAGTAGTCCCAGCTGTCCATATACTATAAAGTGTGAGTTGAAGTAGGTTGTCTGGGTAGTTAGTGGGGAATTTAGTAGCGGATATAATAGAGATAGAGTTAGAGATAGCGTCATTGGAAGATGTGTGTGTGTGTGTGTGTGTGTGTGTGTGTGTGTGGATAGTTCGTTTTTATGTCAAGTTATGTATAAACATTGTTTGACTTTGAACTGAAGGATTACCCAATATTTCTAGTAGAGGATATGCTTATTAACTTTTTACTAAAGTTAACAGTTATTTCAAAGTCGTGTATATGTGTGTATGTATGTGTGTGTGTGTCTGTGTGTGCAAAACCGAGAACTGTTTTCATTCTCCATTCTCTGGTGTCTCTATTTTTTGATCTTTTCATTAAAATATTTCCTCGATTTGTATTGGTTGATGTTATCGTGTATCACGACTGTTATTTTAAGAAACACTTTTTTTCCTTGTTTTTCTCTGATCATAATATCTAATTAAATAATAATAATAACGACGGTTGAATGGCTGAATCATTTCTTTTCTGGAAAAAAAAAATCTTGTTTATATGTTCCGTCTCCTCTTTAATTCTTGAGTACAAATTCCGATGCAGCAAACTTTTCCTTTAGTCCTTTCGGGGTCGATAAAGACAAGTACAAACGAAGAGCTCGGGGCGATAGAATTGATTAAACCTTAAGTTGAAAACTGCTGGCCTTGTGCCTAAATCAGAAGCCATTATAATTATTATTATTAATAGTAGAATTAGTAGCAGTAGGCTTGCAGGATGGTAGAATCAATAGATTAGCGATGTGTATACATGAGATAAATACCATACATTCCTTTTAATTTCGAAGATCGAGATGAAATTCCATCACGTTTAACGCCTTAGCGTCGTTGGACGATGTACCAGTCAATTACTGGGGTTGAACTATGTGACTATAATTTCTCTTAATTATATGGCTTCGAACCCTTGTTAGAAAACCTTATTACATTATTTGAAATGAAATCTGGAATGCATTATACAGCAAAGCTTGTTTGAGTTTTTTGTTAATTCCATCGTATAACAATCCTATTCTTGTGGTTTTATTTACATTTTGTTTATCAGGTGAAACTATATTCTCGTCTAATTTGAATGGTGTTAAATAATCGAAAGATCGATTCTCTTCTCTCTTTTCATTTGTGATTATGATATAAATTTAATCATAGTCAGAACATAGGTTGAGACATAGAAACATCGAGGTAGAAAACTTCACACATTCTTGTTTGTTTTTATATTTTTCTCTCTTTGCATCACAATGTTTGCATATGTATTTCTTTGTTTCCATGTACCACCTCGTCATATTGAATCATCATCAGTCTTCATTCTTTCAGCTCTTAAAAGGTGTTTGTTAGAGATAGTGCATGCCATTTCAAAAGTTTGTTTAATTAAACCGTATTTCGCAAAATTAATTATTCTCCCTGTCATTCTCATTTGCTAAGTTCAGTTAATTACTACTGCACAATGTTTGTGTCTGAGAACTAATTACAATGGCAATTTTAAAAGCAAGTAGAATTAGTATCAGTGTTAACTAAAATAACAGTAGCAGTTCTTTTTATATTGGATCGTGTTACATATTTGTTCGCGATTATATAGTCAACATAACTAAACCTTAGTACATGACTGTTAAATATTTTGTCAATTAAATGCAACATCAAATTTTTCAATATTTGAATGTAAATGATTATAAACTATCAGATATTTGATACTAATCCTTTTCTTCCAGTTCACTTATTTGTTACGTTGACGTTAGGTTCCAAAATATTAGCTGAAAGCAATAATTATTTTATCTTTATCTCTTACTAGTTTCTATCATTGGACTGTGGTCATGCTGGGGCACCGACTGGAAGGGTTTAGTCGAACAAATAGATCTCAGTAATTATTCTTTGAAAAACTGGTACATCGAGCCAAAGAGGATCTTGGAGACTACTCCACGATCCTCTTTGGCTCGGTGGTGTATCTATGATTAACTCCATTGGCTCCGAAGCTCCTGAATTCTCGAACTGGAGCCTCACCACAAGATGTAATTTCATATCTTAACCAGGACATTCCACTGTTAGTACTGCCATTATATTCACAATACCCACTAACTTATGTATAATGTCGTACATTGGGGAAATTGGGTAGAGTCACTTAAATAGATACCAGTACTTGAATGTTTCTTTGTGTTGTAGAATGCAGAAGAATGAAAGACAAAGCAAATATAAATCAGATTTTACACCAAGACCATTCCTTTGTATTGCTTTTAGTTTAAGTATATATCTTTGAGATATTGGTTTCGTCAACTTCTATGGTCCCTGTCATTTCATTATTATTTTTCAGCATGATAGTATATTCTTTATTAATCTTTATCTGTCTAAGTTACATTTACTAAACTGAAATTCATGCCTGTTCCCGATATCTTTTTAAATGTTAATGTTAGATAATGCCGGATCAAAAATTAGTGGCGATTGGTATCCACGTTTTATTTTGCTTCTTTATTACAGACAATAATATTTTTTTTTTTTACAATACTACTTGTTAGTATCTTGCTTAGGATATTGTTTGCTAATTATTCATGACATGGCTGATAATATAAGCATAGATATGACTTAAGTCAGGGTACATTGTCAAACGTCACCTGTTAATTAACCCCTGACATGCGCATGCCGTTCTTTCTCCTATAGACTTCGGGCAACAATCTAACACATCAAACGCATTTTGATAATAAAGAGCGAATAAATCTTCTACTTCGTAGCTATGGTGAAGAAACAATGTGGTGATTGAGATTGACAGCTTTCCCGACAGAGCTTTTACTCTGAGGCCAAGCTCTCATCAACTTCATGTACCACCTAAACAGGAAGAGATGATTGTAGTGGAAAGTATTATTTTTCCGTAAATTTATGCTAGACAGATGAGAATAGTAATAGTTGTGTGGATAAATGGTCCTAGTCTAATGATCTGACTGTGGGCCGGGAATGAGAACTGGGATATAGGGAAATCAGGGAAATACGATTATTGCTCCTTTTGACGATAATTTCTAATTATTTTATTGCCTATTATTCTTATTGCTATTTATTGCGCAATATCTTTATTATGGATTTTGACTAAATCCTTCAGTAGACATCTTTCTTTGACTTAATGTTTTGTCTTTGTACTTTCCCCAATGTCTGGACAATTTCTGGCCAATAAAAGAAAACATAATAATTACTTCTACCATATGAAAAGTACCAAACATTTCTTTTCGGAAAATTCTATCATATCGATCACATTTATTAGAACTTTATTTTATCGATCTCGAAGTATAAAATGTAAAATTGACCTTCCATCAACATTTTTTTAGCGTGGGTGCGTGTCGGTAGGAGTAAAAAACACTCAAAATATATTTTCTGTTAATAAATTTTTCTTTATACTTCGAATTCCTAGCTACAGTTTACGAGTAAACATATCTCCGACTGCACACCCACAACATGCACGCCTCTAAATGTTTAGCATTTTGTTAAAAGAAAAATTCTTAAATGATAAACAAAAGGGACTCACAGACAAACAGAGAAAAAATATTACGCTGTTTTGTTGTTAATTATGACAGTCATGGTTAAGCCGAAATATTATTAAATGCCTTTTTGTCTTGACTATTCCATGTTTCCCAAGTATATCTTAATCAGAACCACGTTTTTCCAAGCTCATCTTGTTACTCCTCGTAAATCCACGACTGTTATTTATTTATTGCTTTGTTTATATTTTGTGTTTGTTCTGTACTCATCATTTATCTGATTTTCTGTTTTGTTTTTTTCTTTTAGTCGGGAGGAAAGGTAGTGCCATTTAATCTTCACAGTGCAATCGGAACTGATTAGGAATTTATCCTTTACCGAAGCCCTGAGCCGAATGCTTGCAACGATGTGGACTCTGCTAAAGGCCTCCTGAGTGGTAGGCTGTGGTGTGAAAGCGGTCGATCGATTAGATCTACACCACAGTGGGCCACGGCAGAACATAAATTCAAAAAAAATTTAAGAAAAGAAAAAATAAGTAAAAAATACTGCCCAGCACTCGGACCGACATTATAACTGTTTCACCAATACAATACACGAGATGGTTACCTTTTACTGCCTCTGAAAGGATGAAATGAGAAGTTGACCTTCGCAGGACTTTAGCTCACAACACAAAAGATTGATACAAATACTGCAAAGTAATCTGATGCTCTAACGATTTTGCAAATTCACTGCTTTCATTACTTCATACAGTCAACAAAATTATTTATTATATTATGGTTGGAAAACATCGAGCTGGTAGATTCGTTACTGCGCAGGAGAAAATATTTAAGCGGCATTTCTTCCGTCTTTAAATTCTAAGTTCAAATGCCGCTGCGATCGACTTCTCTTCTCCTCTTTTCGAGACAAATAAAATAAGTACCAGTTAAGTCCTGGGATCGATGTAATCGATTCCCCCTATCTTCAAAATCTACTGGCCTCGTACTAAAAATTCAAAATCTCTATATTAAAGTGGAAAAGCAGAAAGATGGTAGGTTCTCTAATGTACCGGACAAAATGCTCAAGCGGCATTTCTTCCGTCTGTGTATTATGAGTTAAAGCGTTGCCGAGGTCGTCTTTGCATTTTTCCATTTAAAGACAATAAAATAAAGCACAGTCAATCACTGGGTTCAATGAAATGGAATTCTCTCTCTCCTCAAAAAATTGCTGGCCTTTTGCCAAAATTAGAAAAGCTTGGAGCGTTTTATAGAAAAAGATGTTTTTGAATTTGTATTGCGTTGTTTTATATTATGAGTTCAAATTCCTACATCAAGTTTGCCTTTTTATAAGTCTGGCTCGATGAAACAAGTAGCCGTCAAATATAAAGTCAATTAATACGGCTGAAGCAACACTCGACATATTTGACCTTGTGCATACACTACAAATTACTCCAGAATTTAAAAAGATACATCATAAATGTACAAAAGCAATTGTCCCTGTATGTAAACGTGTCTAATTCTTACTATTTAAGCTTTATGTATAATACAAATTGTGAGTTTTTAAATGTTTGTTATATATCAAAAAAGGCTATGAAAACGGACAATGATTTGTCAAGTCACCCCTTATCTTGGCTGTCATCAGCACTGTCTGTGGTAGCAAACATATCATTTACCTTCTTTCCTCTTCAACTGACCCTACTATGCAAACGGAAGAAAGCTTAATTTTCAGACGGATACAGGCCCTGATACCCCCATATACACACAAGCACGTACACACAGATACATACGCATATAAGTTCACAATATCATTCGGCAGTTTAGTCTGTTGATACTTAGCTCACACATTCACAAACAGACATACAAATATAAGTAGACATTCAAATCAACACACGCGAGCGCACACACACACATACACACGCATGCGCATAAATATTTAATACATAGAGAAATGTGTATGTGTTCGCATGTATATGTGTTCGCATGTATATGTGTATGTTTCTTTGTTTGTGTGCGTGTGTTTGTGTTTGAGCGTGCGTGTATGTGTTATGGCACAAAGAATTGTACGAACAAGGAATCTAAAATATAGTAAATGTTTGGTAATTGGAAATTCCAGAAACCTCTATTCTGAAAGTTTCTATAAAGCACTACTTTTTCAGCCTCCTATATACACACACATACATACATACATACATACATACATATGTACATACATACATACATACATACATACATACATACATACATGTATCTATCGTGTGTTTGTGTGAGAGTCTGCGTGTGTGTGTGTGTGTGTGCGCGCGCACACGTGCGCGTGAATTAGAGACTCAAGGCAGATTAAAATTCTGCTGGTACAGAAAATCCAGGTATGGCACCGGTAAATCCAATGTGTAGGTCTATCAAAGAGTAAATTATAACCCAGATAAAAGGAGACAAAAAAGTGTTTAGCGCACCATTAATGAGCAGCTACCATTTCTTGAGTATTTTATACTCCTTTCTTTTCGATATAAGCAACGTACAACGCTTGAAAGACGCCCAATATAAGAGCGCAACTTTTGATGCAAGTCTGATGAAATGCCTCTCTAATGTTCAAAACTGCAAATATTCCGCATATTTTCACAAGGAACTTTTGCGTTAAAAACAGAGAGGTACCGAAACAATTGTAACAGGTCATTAGAGATGTGCTAAACTCTTATTTCGTCGTCTTACTTGGATCATACACACATACATACATTCGTACGTGCATGCATACATACACACACATACATACATGCATACATACATACATACATACATACATACATACATACATACATACATACAAGGCAGTGGTTCTCATGACTTCTGATCTTAAGTGATTGGAAGTGTTAGCATGTACATGATTTGTCTTGCTGTAACAGATGGGCTACAATAAATATTCTGCTCAATACCACATATTTGCTCATCAGTCGTTTGAGCACAACCAGTTGAGCATGTTCCTTAGTGGCTCATGATATGTGGATCTCTGATCACAAACAGAAGTAATGGGGAACATCAAAGCCATACGTTAAAAGGAATTCTTTGGAGTTTGAATAATTCACATCCGGAAACATGGGTGTTTCTTTCATCATCCTTAAACAACCCTTCTTCAGTGACGTTTTGAGCGGGATGGGTTACTCGTGCTGAAAACATCTTCTAACTGGGCCCCCACCTGCAAGGTCATGCGCTGATTACCTTGATATGAGATCACTGTTTCGCGCAAATATGGTTGTGATACATGTGCCTGGTGTATCCTCATCAGATGGGTATAATCGGTTTCCTATATTTGTACGCCAGTGTCACTTTGATGGCATACGCTGCTCTTTCAAGTGTTGCCGAGGTCGTCTTTGCATTTTTCCATTTAATAGTCAGTAAAATAGAGCACAATCAATCACTGAGGTCAAAGAAATCAACTTCGATCTCTCCTCCAAAAATTGGTGGTCTTTTGCCAAAATTAGAAAACGTTAAGCTTGAAGTGTTTTATTGAAAAACATGCTTTTGAATTTGCAATTTTGCGTTGTTCTATATTATGGGTTCAAATTCCTATGACATCTAGGTAGCCTTTTTATAAGTCTGGCTCGATAAAGAACCCTTCTTCAGTGATCTTTTGAGCGGGATCGGTTATTCAGCCTGAAAAAATATTCTAACTGAGCCCTACCTGCAAGGTCATGCACTGTTTATCTTGATATGAGATCACTATCTCGCGCATATATGTTTGAAATACATATGCCTGGTGTATCTTTATCAGATGGGTATATTCGGCTTTGTATATTTGTACGCCAGTGTCACCTTGATGGCATGCGCTGCTCTTTCAGTCATACATATGTGAATACATGTATACATACTCACAACCTGTATATACCTATTTTAGATTTTCTTCTACCTAGATACTATTTAATTTAACTGATACGTTGCCATCGTAAAATTTTCATTTTCATTTCCCTCCTTGATACTTTGCTATGTTGTTTAGGACTAGGATAGCTCTGATCGATAAAACATAGGATGAAAGGCATTCCAACCAAAGGACTCCCGTCTTTTATACCTCTGCAGGATGTTGTCTAATATGTCTTTTCATATTTAAGATGTTACTCGAAGCAGTGAGGTGACCAAGTCTTTAACATGACGGACGAAACACTTAGTGGCATTTCTTCCATCTCTTTAACATGCTGAGTTCAAGTAATGCCAAGGTCACCTTTATCATTTATCCTTTCAGGCTCAATAAAATAAAGTATCAATCAACTACTGCGATCGGTGTAATCAACTAACTCCAACCAATTTCTGGGTGTCTGCCAAAATTTGAAACGATATTTCAGATGATATTTGTGATTTGAGAGCCCTTGGCTACAAGATCCTCCTGCTGTAGCCAGCACGTAGGGACCGTATCGAATGGTTGTAATCAGTATAGAGCGTTGTCAAGCCCTGATTTCAAATTCTGATTGGCTTGATCCTTAAAATATTTCGAATAACTAATCGATAAGTAGGGTTTAAAATTACTGTTAATAGAAGGCAGAAAGAAAAAAAAAATGAATGCCTTTCCATACGCGGATAATATCAGAAGCTGAATATACTTAAAACATAAAGAATGTAAAAAGGACAATACAAAGTAGACAGAAATGTCCTTCAGTAGTATTTAACTAGCTCAGAGAGGACAATAGTGCTGATTTGAGTGGTGGTGATGAGAAGGATGATAATGATGATGATGTTGATGGTAATGATGATGATGTGATGATATTAGTGATGAAGATGTTGATGATAATGACTGACAACTGTTTTTAAAATAAATACGTAAAAAATTCCTTCGTTATCACCATATGGTCTTCGAATTTTTTTTTGGTTCACCTGTACAGCTGGCTGTTTAGCTCCTGCTCAATTCTGATCGAGTAGAACTATGATCAAAAGTGTTTCAGCCAGAAAAATCCATGTAGGTAGGTGCATTTAAAGGTGCTTAGTTACAGCATTTGATAGAATCCATTGCACTTTGAGCTTAAATCAGACCGAGATTAACTTTGCTATTCCGTCTTCCGGATAACTAAAACACCAGTTAAAGCATTGGAGTTGATTCTCCATTCTCTCTCTCCCGCTCTCTGTTTTCCACTATCTTTCCTTCACTCTTTTTTCTTGTTTTTTTTTCTTTCTTTCAGTACGTTACGTTGTACCAAGTACAGGCTCGTCGGAGATCATTCATAGCGTTACTGCTTTCTATTGTAGGGAATGCGGAAGAGGACAAAAAGAAGAAGAAGAAGAAGAAGAAGAAGAAGAAGAAGAAGAAGAAGAAGAAGATGAAGAGGAGGAGGAGGAGGACAACAATAAGGAAGAGGTGGTGGTTTGCCAGAGTTGTTGGAACATCTGACGAAGTGCCTTGCGTTTCTTCGGTTTTCTGCTGTGTGAGTTCAAATTCCGCTGAGGACAGCTATCCCTTTCATCTTTTCGGAGTTGGTAAATATACTGTCAGTCAAACTGTGGTACGGATCAAACACACTCACACAAACACACACGTTATGGGCTTCTACAATGTTTCTGTCTACCAAAACTCACTCACAAGGCATCGGTCAACCCCAGGTTATAGTAGAAACACTTGTCTGAGGTGGTGCGCAGTGAGGCCGAACCCGAAACCTCTTAGTTGCAAAGCGATCTTCTTAACCACGCAGACCTACCTTATTTCAATACTATAATTATTTCCAATATATCTAAATAAATTGCTTTCGTTTTTGGATTTGGCTTGCAAGATTCTTTATGTGAGCTCGTGTGTTGAAGCGTATTCTGTTGTGTCTGGGATGAGTTATTCTTTTTTAGTGCCTTGTAAGTGTGTTAAATTATAAGGCACTAAATAAATTGCATTATCTGTTTTCCTTTGATGTAGTCGAGGAATCTGGCCGGCACATTATGGAGGTTTATATATATTGCGAAAGACTCATGGTGTAATCAATGATGCTACTGTTGATTAAAACTATGAGTTATATTCATCTTTTATCTTTAACGTGTTTTAGTCATTTGACTGCGGCCATGCTGGGGCACCGCCTTGAAAGGTTTTGGTCGAAAAAATCGACCCCAGGAATTTTTTTAAAAGCCTCGTACTAATTCTAGCGGTTTCCTTTTACCAATCGCTAAGTTACGAGCACGTAAACACACCAACACCGGTTGTCGAGCGGTGGTGGAATATATATATATATATATATATATATATACGACGGGATTCTTTCAGTTTCCGTCTACCAAATTCACTCACGATGCCTTGGTCAGTCCGAGGCTATAGCGGAAGGTATTAGCCCAATGTGGCACACAGTGGGATGGAACCCAGAACCATGTGTTTAGGAGGCAAGCTTCTTACCACACAGCCACGCCTGCGCCTTGCACATATATATATATATATATATATATATATATATATATTTTTTTTTTCAATTAATGTTGTTGATTACGTTGCTATTGTTCTTGTTCTTGTTAATGACAAGATTGGTGATTCTCTTATTTGTTATTCCTTTGTCGATTGCTGCTATTACTTCTAGAATTGTTACAATTTTTTTTTTCTGAATTTATGTCTCTTTATTTATTTATTTATTTATTTATTTATTCATTTTATATATTTATCTTCATCAATCTGAGTTATTTTCTCCTTTTCGTTTATCTTAATTCTGTTTGTTTTTTCTCTCTCTCTCTCTTTTATTTTAGTTTTTTTTTACGGGACTATAATTTCCTTTCTCCGCTTTTAATCGTTTCCGCTCTTTTTCCTCTTCCTTCACATTTTCTTTGCCATTACTCTGTCTATATATCTTTTAGTCCTTTTCTCTTTGCTCTCTCTGTCTCTTTCTCTACATTTCTCTCCCCCCTCTCCCTCTCTCTCTCTCTTACTTTAAATCGACTATTTTTACATCCCACTATCGTCCCTACTCACCACTTCTCAACCTATCCTACAACCAAGCTATCCATTTCACCTCAACCAACCTTCTCTATTTACCCTTTGTCTCCTCCTCCTCCTCCTCCTCCCATCTTCCCTTCACCTTTCACTCACTCACTCACTCTCTCTCTTTCTCTCTCTCTCTCTCTCTGTTTCTCTCTTATAAATTCTCTACCTCTTTATTTTATCTATTTCTCCTTAGCTTTCTCTCATTTAACGTGACACGTCTTTTCTTTTCTCACATTCTCTCATTTGATCATTATCACTGTTTTACACTGCATTTATCTTTCTATATATCTCTATCTCTCTAACTATTAATCTCTCTAACTCAGTGATACCTTTTATAGTTTTTTTCTATGTCTATAATCCTTGTTATCTCTTCAACCATCGCGTCAGCCATCCAGCTAATTATCTTTCTCGCCCGTTCTTTCTCTTACACACACAGAAAACATACTTTTTCTTTTGTGTTAAAGTTATATATATATATATATATATATATAAATAAATATATATGTATGTATGTATGTATGTATATATATATATATATATATATATATATATATATATGTGTGTGTGTGTGTGTGTGTGTGTGTGTGTGTGTGTGTGTGTGTGTGTGTGTGTATGTATGTAAATACAGTGTATTTCTTTTATCATTCTTTCCGACTGGCCGGAAATTAAGGAATCTTGTTACCAAAATCTTGCAATTTTCCAGGCGCCACTTTACCAACAAGTTCAACAGTTCTTTTTACAGGGCTTTATTAATCTGATGTGTATCCTTATTCATTCTTCTTTGTTGAACACAATGACAAAGAAAACTACATTTGGTTTCCCTTTTTACTGTGAGGTTGACGTTATTGAGCGAATTGTGACTGCAATGTGTTTTCCTAGCCCAATTAAATATTTTACCTTCGTTTATTTCACTAATATGATTGAGGAAGACAAAACTGAATAAAAACAACGAAAACAGCAACAAAGAAAATATGAAAAAAAAAACCAACTCAATTTACATTTGTTTCCTTTAGCGGAGCTCTGTAGCGTCAAGCAGGTGATAAATGAAGGTTTTTTTTTCCCCTCTTGGATATGACGCCAGTCTACCACCGATAATACTCCCTTAACAAGCTGCAAGCCAATCATTCGTTTCACTAAGTAATGTGTCGTTTGGTTTAATATTTCATTAAAAAATATTTAATGACTGTGTCTATTGACGATAAATATTATTTAGCTACTGGTATAGAGTAAGTTGTCTTTCGGTGACACAAATTTACTTCGGGAGATCGATTCCTTTTCTGGAAGTAATTTTATTCACTTAGCTGCAAGGACCTTTGAGGGAGAGAGAGAGGTGTGTGAACGTTACGACTTTCAGTTTATTACGTCTCTTAAATACAAGTACTAATCATCAGAAATCGTTTTTTATATTGGCAATTTATTGCAGAATTTTCTAAAATAATTAAATCAAATTATTTATTTTTAAATAAAATGTATTCGACCATTTAATGAATTTTTCGCTGTATTTTTTATTCAAATTAATTAAAAGTGCCTCAAAAAGTGCAAAAACTATTTTAATCAATAAATTGATAATTTCTTTAAAAAGTTTTCAATTGTAATCAAATACTGCAATTAATTATTGGTCAACAATTTTAATTTACGGTTTTGGTAACAAATTTTATTTATTGAATAGTTGGCCAGGCATTTCTGCCAAGTAATTTCTATTCCCAGTGGGAGTTACTTTAAACATGCTGCCAGTGTTTTAGAAAAGCTATGAGTACTATAACATCCCATTTCTCCTCTTCTGTACATACTATCTCAAGTTTTATGTCCATTTAACTAATTACTACTGAGCGGGAGTTACGGGCTATATATTGAAATAACGATTCGATTCTCGGTTCAGTTTCACTCTATTTTATTAAAGGTTCAGATATCCCTATTAATAAATTTAATTTCATCTTTTATACGCAAAAAGTGATAAAAATGATAGTAACTTCAGAGAGCTGAGTGAGGTATATTGGTACCTTGTGTTTCTTAATCGAAACGTTTAAAGCGTCCCTTGTCTTCTACATATCTGGTTTTTTTAACATTTTTTTTTACCTCGGTTTATTCTCTACGTATGAGTTCTCATGTGTGAAATATATTCTATACTCATAGTAAACAATTCATGATACCCACAAGAGTTAACATTCTGCAAATTTCCAGGTTCCGTTCTGACGGTCGCAGATAACTAGTCAAGATCACTAGTTTGTTGCATGTCACCAGGTCTGTGAAATGTCAACAGAAACATTTACGCATGCATACGCACGAGGAAGTCCAGTAGTTTAATTTACAAATCTTATAGTAATAGATTGCATCATATTAATTGTAAGTTATGTCTATACAGAAGGATTGTCGAGTATTTCTTTCACTTGCAGAATTGAGATCAATCTTACCACTGGGAATGTTATCGGCAAAATGAGAACATTATTTATGTCCAAGTCAAGGCAGCAATGATTAGTATGTTTTAATACTATATTGCTGCTTTAATTTGCTGCTTTAATTTGCTGCTAGGGAATATTAATTTCAGTATTTTTATAACTCAATTTTCCAATCAACCATCAGAGTTTACGAAATCACCGTCTTAAATAGTACTGACAGTATACTCATATATGTTCTGTTTTATAACGGAATACAAATAAGCTATACTATGCCTAACTTTAAGTGCATTCGCGATACAAATAAAAGTTTTACAACGAAACAAAACGGGGGGAAATTATCTCTATTCATTGTTCAGTGTAATTTGTCATATGTGTATTTTCTGTAGATTACGCACATAGATCTCATATATTAAGTAACCTGAGAATCGGAGGTGTTATGCCTAAATATTTCGAAAGTATGCAGGGAACAATTTTCATCCGATTAATAAAACAGAGGACTACAGGTAATTAATATACAGAGCACTACATTACTGCTGACTCATCACCTATATCTTTAACTCTAGCTTGCTGGATTTAGTTTACTTCAATGTCTTGGTCAAGTATGTTGTCAAAGAGATTGAGATTTAAAATATGTAATCTCTATACTCCAGAAAAATAAATTTTGTTGGCAGGAAATTGAATATATCTTAGAAGATTGAATATATGTCCCTTGGTTTACAGGAAACACTAACAGTAAAAAATTAAAGCGTCTATGTAAAGATACTAAATCTTTGATTTTAGAGGCGAATGAATGCTTATCTGTACACTTCGAATATTGCAACTGGGATACGGCTTCTAAGTTTACACATAAGTAGCTTGTTTTGAAGATGACTGTTAGAAAAATATTTCTAGTATATGCTTAATTTGATTTTAAAGAAGGGTATAGTCTATTAAACAGAACTCCTTACATTATTGATAACACTCAAACAAACTTTAATTGAGAGCATACTAATACATAGAGATTAAATATTATAGAATACTAGTTATTGCTCTTTACCCTTATCACTAATAATGAAAATAATTTCTAACATTTTCAGTCTCATAAATGTCGAAAGACCACAGAATCGATTGAATCACATTTCATAAATATTACACAATTCATTTATTAAGAATATATAAGTAGTAAAATCGAACTCGTTGTGATTTTGAAGTCTTGATTTCAGGTTTTTTTCTCATGCACTAAGGAAAACCAGTATGATCGGTGGTGACAGTGACTTAAAGCATCTAAGTGTATACACAATAGGACATCTAATTGCGTTAAGTGGGCAAGAGGCGGCGTTCTCTCACTGAAAAAATGTACATTTTAAAACTGCTTAGCACGAAGACTGGACATCCATAATGCTGGAATGGAAACCATGGGACTCCTTATCTAAATACATATTGTGAATAGATAGCACCATTCCATAATTTTCACTGGAACTTTAAAGAAATAAGACTGGAATTGAAAGTAAAAAATACCACTTTTATCTATTGCGTCAGTGTGATCTCCCATTCAGTAGATGTTAGGAAATGATTATCGAGCCAATTTCTCTATACCTCAAGAAAGATAGAGTGCGACCAACAGACTGCTCAATTATTAACATTATTTTAAATAGGTTAGGGCGTAAACAACTTGAGCATGTCAAAATTTATATGAAATCCTTGCATTAATAACTATAATAGCAAAAGTTTGGAATATCTTTTTTAAGTAAAATTGTTGCGCCCAAGTACAATTCGATTCAAATATATACAACATAGAGATATACTTACCTAATAACTGATCCGATGGTTCAATTCTAATTTTCAGAGCTATGTTCCGAATTCTTGGCCACGACTGTATATGTATATATATATATATATATATATATATATATATATATATATATATATATATATATATATATATATATATATATATATATATATATATATATACAAGAGTTAAGGAATGGAGTAGATAAGATCCCGGCTATATATGTTTCATAGCCAGCGGAACCTCGGAAGAGGTAAATATCCAAACGAGATGTATACCGCAGATTACTCTCCAGGTCAAGGATACCTTGATTAAATGAAAGTTTACATTGTCGCAAGGAGGTACATGTTAACACTTGGAAGATTCAATCACACATTCTGATTGATTCTTCCATGTGTTAACATGTACCTCGTTGCGACAATGTAAAGTTCCATTTATCAAGATATCTTTGGCCTGAAGAGTAGACTGCGGTATACATCTTGCTTCGATATTTACCTCTTCCACGGTTCCGCTTGCTATGAAACATATGTAACCCAGATCTTATCTCTTCCATTCCTTAGCTCTTGTATTCTTATTCGCAAAACCGGCAACCCTGGTTGCCTACCGTGAAATATAAAAATAACTTTTTTCAATATATAGTATTTCGATAAGAACCAAAATTCCACCATCTTCCGTCTCAATAAACCACTATTGTCCCTGAAAGTTGTCTTTTATATTTACTACGGTTTGCTTGAAGCTAACTTTCTTCCTACGCCTCGATCCTTGGATCTTATATATATATATATATATATATATATATAGGGAGAATTCACAAAAAAATCAAAAACAAAAGACGAGGATAGATGGTGTAGATAACAAAGAGATGTATTAGTTTAACGCTCGGGAAGTGAAAAGTCTTTAACGTTTCGAGCCTATAATCTTCCACAGAAAGGAAGGCAGAAAGAAACAAGGAGAGAAAATAAAGAATGTGTAATGGCTAGCGATCTATCATGGCGAATGCCGGACAGAGGGGTCTCACAGGAGAGCTAGGAAGAAGGGGAGATAATTAAGTAGTGGTGATACCAAAATGAAGGTGCGCGTGCGTATGATGCGTGTAACCTTGAGGGCTGGTAACCTTGACGTGTGCGTCTGTGTATGTGTAGCTGTGTGGATGTGGGGCTGGGAAGTAGTCAGTGCTAGTGTATGTATATATATATATATATATATATATATATATATGGCCTATTGGCCTACTGGAGTCATAATTGTGGATTTAAATTCTGGCCCAGGTGGCGAGTCGGGCCCTTGAGTGACGTATTTCAGTTCACGTTCCTCCAATCTACTTACCCGAAAATGAGTACCGCCCGATCGCTACAGTTGTCACGTGCTCACTGTACCGCTAGGTAAAAGGGAGAGAAATTCGAGAGTGTATCTCATCATACCGAGTCATTCTATTTCTCAGGTTGGTTTTGGCTTCTTTATATATATATATATATATATATATATATATATATATATATATATATATATATATATATAATGTGTACGCGCGCGTGTGTAAACATCGTTAGAAAAGATACAAAAGAAACTCATAATGCGATTTCTCTCAAGCACTTATCAAACTCAATCCGTTTGCTAAGTTAAATGCATATATATATAAATACACACATGTATTGAGTACTACTTCTGTTTGGTTCACCAGCTATCTGTTTCATATATAGATGCATGTGTGCGTCCCCATTAAGCCACCAGTATTTAACAGATTTCTTTGACACAGTATATTACGGATATTAACGACTAAGGACGGATGACAAGCACATATGATGGAAAGGGACGAACGTAAATATTGCGAATCAACCCGGCACCCTACAGTTCTTTTCAACTTTGCTGCAGCAGTTAATTTTCGTTTGGCAGTTTGTTCTCAATTTACAATTATATGTTTTACAAGACAACATTTTTACAGATGTTTCTCTCATTTCATTTGATTTCTTATCATGATGATACACTTGGTTTGAATTTTATTCCCGTAATATCATGTTACTGAACTGATAAAAATAATATCAAATGCGTATCCATTTCCAAGTGCAAATAAAATAAACTGATAGGAAAAAGACATTATAGAACCAATATAAGTAATTTAAGTTTTCGAGTCTTGTAACCTCACATTTCTTTTCCTTTTATATATACATCTATATATACTATGGTTCAATCTTCATTTTCCCTTCAGAAAGTCCGATGTTAGTCTTCTCTTCGTTCAAGTCATCTGTGATTAAGTGGATTTTTGATCTAAGGCATTCCATTAATATCTTTACAATCTTTTCTGCAGATACAATGTATCTATGACCACATTATACACTATTCCCTAGTTTAAAGCCATCTATGTTTTATTTGAGGAATATTCGGTTTTTATATCTAGCAGATCAAACGATTACACAAAGGCTCCCTATGTTGCTGCATTCTCTACTCTTGCTGAGATTTCCAAAACATTTCGTGCACTTAAATTTAGACTTTTAATTCTCGTTGCCTCAGTAAATAATCGAAGAACATATTTCCACCGAACCAACAGGCAGGAGATCTTGAATATAGACCAAGATTTGTATAATGTAATATCCATATTAAAAGTTAGCCAAGCTTGGGAATCCAGCAGGAAAGTGTAATTACAATTGTTTGTCCCAAGGGAGTGGTTGATTGAGGATTCTACATGCACGACCATTCCAGGAATAATGGGCGGCGAAAATGGCTGGATTGATTTCTTTTTGTTTAATCTCAGATAATCCCTTGATCGTGGTCATCAACGACATGTTATTAACAATGAGTAATTATATTTTCGAAATTTGTTGCCTCTGGAAATATATTATTGAATTTGTTGTTTCTGTTGTAGCACATTACGATGGTGATATGAGGTTAATTCTGCTATTCCTAGCTTTCTTTGTGTGCTACTGGTGTGCAGAGATGTGGCTAGGCACAACAATCTCACCTGTTTATTTCTGTTTAAAATTTTACCTGAACATTGCGTATTATATGCTATCATATAATCTATGAATACCTCAAGTATAAATAACAGCACCTGCCGCAGAAAATTCGCTTGTCCACTCATGAACCAATGTATTCAAAAACGCATAATATACAAATGCACAATCTCCACACCACAACGCAAATACCCATACATAGGTGCCTCGGAAAATCAATTCAAAGTCCTTTATCACAACTATATCTCGTCGTTACGACAGATAAACAGACAACACGAAACTTCACTGGCAGACCTAATATGGTATACTTTTTAGATATTTAATAACTATTAAAAAAATATTTTTCCAATTATTGTAACTGTATTAAATAATATTTCTAAAAGACTTCAATATACAAGTTGCAGTGAATCTTTTGTCGTCTAAATTACACAAAAATGAAAATAACACTGACATCTCATTTTAACAGATATATTTACCAAAATTACATAAAAATATTTTGAAATATTAAACATAACATTTATTCAATAAAATCGCCATTGACTTCAACTACGGCCTCCAGATGACATCGGAATTTCATGCAACGCTTCTGGGCGGTCTTCTTGTCTAAGTTGGTGAATGCTGCCATAATCGTTACCTTCAGTTCATCTTCGATGTTACAAGGCGTTTTGTTGGTCTCTCACTTAATAATAATCAAGGGGGTTTCAGTCTGGGGAGTTATGTGGCCAGATGTTAGGGGTGATGTGGTGCCAGAAATTGTTTGACAGCCATGACTGGGCTCTCCTGGTTGTGGAACATGGTGCAGAATCCTGTTGCCAGACATAGGGTTTTCAGTAGCCACCTTTTTGATCCAGGGCAACACTACCTCTTTCAGGCACTTCATGTAGGCCTCCGCGTTGAGTCAGAGGCCGTGTGGGAAGATGAATGGAGGCATAAGGTTGCCATCAATAGTGATCACTCCAAACACCATAATGGTGACAGGATGTTTGATTTTTATCATTCTCAGTTTATGTCCTCAGATTGCAATCTTGTGATTGACACCCAAGCACTCTGAAATGTTCGTATTGGAGCTTCCGGAGCGAATGCCAAGCAGTCCGTTCCAATTTTCTGGCAGAGTGAATCGCGTCATGGTACTGTTTTTCTCACAGACGGTACCCAACTGACCCTACTATGCTGTGTATCGACAAAATCAAAAGGAAACCATGCGCATGCGTGAAATTAAAAATATAAAATGGCGACAATTTACCCATTGCACCCTGTATATATGTGTGTATGTGTGTATGTGTGCATGTGTGTGTGCATAAACTGGCAATTATCGATTCTCTTGAAGATCAAGAATCAAGAATTCTCCAAATTTAATGAAAAGGAGAAGTTTATCGCCAGGAGTTAAGGGAACAATCACGGACACACGTTTCTGTCTCAATAGCTAACAACAGAACGACATCTGTCCTACCTAACACATATTATTTGGTTTGATCCAAGTTCGGTCTTATATCTGGTAGGATTTATGTGGGTGTAAGGCTGCTACCTGTAACCATAGGTATCCATAAGTTTTCAGTAGTCTTTCAAGTGCCTAGAGCCATCCAGATAATACTTGCTGTCCCTAAGAGATAAACTTTCTGTGGGAGCTCTACAGGGCATTCCATTCCAATCTCCTTTAGCCATTTGTCAATATTCTTGCTTATCATTATTGATACTTTAGTTTGGGTCCGAAAATTATCTAAGAGAAAAAATATTTAGTAACATACGCACATATACATATATTATTAATATTATCAACATCATCATCATCATCACTATTATTATTATTATTATTATTATTATTATTATTATTATTATTATTATTATTATTATTATCATTATTATTACTATTGGGTTTTTTTTCTTTCTTCAAATTTTCTTCCGTACACCTAGGGCAGAGAAACTCATTGTATGCATTCCCAGTTTACACACGCAAATTCACAGGTAAAATATTTATTTAGAAAAAAAAAATTAATTAATATAAATATTTCATGAATGGATGTTGTTTTCACAGCGATAATGCTCTTCTCAGTACTATTATTTAAAATAGTTTCATTCGGCTCCATGCATCGAAATATTTCGTAGGCTACTCACAAAATCTAGCCTACGAAACTTCATGTTGCATGGAGCCGGATCAAACTGTTTAAAATGATATTTGTATGTCCTACTAAATGTGTTGTGTGCCTCTTTTGCTCGCTTGTTCACTCATCCATGTGTGTGTTTGTGTGTGCGTGTTTGTGTGTGTGTGTGTATATATATATATATATATATATATATATATATATATATATATATATATATATATATATATATATATAATGTATGTACATATGTATGTATGCATGCATGTATCTATAAATGTATGTATGTATGTACGTATGTATGTATGTTGGTAGGAGGTAGATAAGTAGGTAGGTAGGTAGGTAGATAGGTGGGTAGGTAAACATAAATATGCTCTAATATCGTACAAAACCACATTCAAATGTGAATTCAATGCATCGTGCGACGCAGCGTTGCATAATTTATTCATAGGTGTCATATCTGTAGCATATTCACATGTTTCTACTCCGTGAGAAAGAAACGATCTGCATGTTGCAGTGAGGTAAATTCTATTAAATATATATATAGAATCAACACAAAATTTATATAAAATATTTGTTAAGGGGAAAAAATTAAGCAAAAACTGCATATGTACAATAAATCTTATATAAATATTTATCAAATTTTAAGAAAACTAATACATTGTGATTCGTGCCCTCCAGGAGTGCGTTTAGATGATTTTGTCCATTAAAACTCATGACTGAGCTTCAGTTTCTTTAATGCTTATTTAAATCGCTACTTACCTTGTAGCCATTTTTGATTATAACAATACGTCTTCTAAATGTGTGTTCTTTGAAAGATTTTCTTGCTTTGAGAAATAAATTATTTTCTGTGAGAGTGACTGAAACGATGGGAATGTGTTTTGTATTTATCAAATTTTCATCTCCATACGCGAAGAGATTGTGCGTGAGTTAGAAACTGGAGGAGCATGATCGCCATCACACATCGGAATTTATACATTTTTGCAATAAATATTGTCCAGCTTCAAATAGCGAGCTACTTTGCTAACAATAAAGGACAAGATAAAGTTATTATTTATTAGAAGAATGCTTTTATTTTGGCGTCAAGAGCTGTTAATGGAAATTCTTTGAAACTTTGACAGTCAGCAGGTATGCAATGTTTTAAGTGAGTGTAAATACATTTCTGTATGTGCATGTACGCGTGAGTGTGCACGCAAGAACACATGCGTGTTTATATATGATAAAAAAGGAGGTGTTGGGTAGATCTTGGCAAATTAACTTAGAAGCATCTCAGCGTATCCGGAAGAATATCACCTGAGCTCGTTTCTCCAGCGTTCACTACTTTACCTCGTTATGGCCCTTACCGTTTGTTTTTACTGTTTTGTTCTTACTGTCCTGTCTTTGTTACCACTTTGACCCTCCTCAAAAAATCCCCAATTTTATTTAATTTGCTTTGCGGGAACGACTGTTTTAACGAAGTCGCGTCTTGTCCCAACGTTCGAAACGCGGCGTAGATAAAACAGGGGACAACTGATGAAGGGGTTGTTCTTTATGTTGCCTGTCTCGTTTCTCTATTTGTTTCTTTCGTTGTCCTAAAAAAGTTCGTTTTCCATGCTTTTGTTTTTCTAAATTATCGTTTTTCATTCTGTTCACGTTTTCTTGACGTCCTGTACCCATACATGCATGTATATATACATATATATGCACGTATGTACATATATGAATGTATATATGCATGTATATATATTATTCATATTATTATGTGATCGAACGCCACGCGTCCATTTCCAAGTAAGTTTTACCTGCATACATATATAGATACATATATGTGTGTGTGTGTATATATATATATATATATATATATATATATATATATATATATATATATATATATATATATATATATATATATATATATATATATATATATATATATATATATATATATATATATTCTATTATTCTTTTACTTGTTTCAGTCATTTGACTGCGGTCATGCCGGAGCATATATATGCGTATATATATGCGTATATATATATATATATATATATATATATATATATATATATATATATATATATATATATATATATATATATATATATATATATATATATATTTATGTACATATACATATATATAATTTTATATATATAATCTTAAGAACCTCCATATCACCCGTCACCCACTTCAACCACATACAAAAAAAAAAAGAAAAGAAAAGAAGGTAAAATAAGGATCAGGACCCGACTTGTCTTTCGGACACAGAGGAAACTTGCAAATGGACTTATAATGTTCAACCATGCAGGCACGGACGACGGAATCGAAACAAGTAACGAAATGGAAAGAGCCTCTTGAACCAATTTTTTTTTTATCCCAGACGCAAAGACCGACGTCAATGAAATCTCTATCAGACGTTAACATTGCCAACCCAGTGATAAGTTATATGCCCAACAACATTGCTACTTAAAATGTGCCAAATTATTCCCATTCTATTTTGCGCAAGCTCGCAGGAAAAGCGGCGAGCTGGCAGCATTGTTAACACGTCGGGTGAAATGCTTATCGGTATTTTTTCCGACTCATGTTCTGAGTTCAAATTCCGTTCCGGGTCAATTTCCGAGGTTCATAAAATAAGGCGCTTGTCAATTTCTGGGATCAATATAATTAGGTAACCACTCTTGTCTCACTTTCAAGAAAAGTGCCTATATTAGAAACAATTATTTCAGAACCACAGGCGAACACATTCGAGCAATGCCACCGGCACACAACTCCTATATTATTTACCAATATGGTTTACTAACAAGTAAAGTATATATACACATATATACATACGCATATATCTGTATATGTATACGTGTGTGTGTGTGGACAAATATATAGACACATAGACCCATATACTTAATTATTAGTTTACGTACATACTTGCAAATATAAGTTTGTTTATCATTTGTTACTGACTAGGAGACATGATGTTTGATGCTCGGTAATGCAGACGTTAGAAGACAAAGAAACACTTAACGTTGTGTGTGAAGACGTACATACAAGGGGCATTGAAAAATGCCTGGCTGTGGGAAAAATATAATACAGGAGGATCAGTTAATTATGGTTTTATGCAACATACTCCTTCTCAGATTCACACTCTCGCAGCAGCGATCCTTCAGTTTTTCTGATCCCTGTAAAAGAACTCGGAAATTTTTCGCGATAGCCTTACAACCAGGAACGTTTCAACCCCACCACATCGTACATAGACACGGACAGACAGACAGACAGACACACACGCACACACACACATACACACACAGAGTTTCTCTCTCACACACATACACACACATATATCTATATATGTAGATGTGTGTATGTATATATATATATGTATACATGTATGTATGCATGTGTGTGTATGTATGTATGTATGTATTATGTATGTATGTATGTATCTCTCTCTCTCTCTCTCTCTCTCTCTCTATATATATATATATATATATATATATATATATATATATATTTACACGATGTTCGTTCGAGATGACAAACAGACGCTCTGTATATACCCGTATGTGTATGTATGAATGTATGTATGTATGAATGTATGTATATATGTGTGTATCTACGCATGCATGTGTGTGTGTGTTTTTTTTATATATGTTCATATATAAGCGTGTGTATTTGTGTGCGTTTGAGTATGTATTTTTTTTTATATCTATTTTTTCCCAACTCCCTGGAATAAAGTCCACAATCCACAAAGACACAAAATACATAAAGTAATTAATGTAATAATTGTTTCATTTTTACATTTGATACAACTTTGAGCAGAATTTTTCATATAGAACAAAGAAACCAACAAAAAAACACATCTATCTGTAAACAATACTGTTATATTTCTGTCTTTCAATTCTAGACCACCCAAGTTAAGTCTTCTGAGACTGAAAGGCGGAGAGACGAAACACAATGTTCTGTTATTTCGTTTTGCCGGATTCATTTTCTCGCTTACTTTGTTCTTATTTATCAAATCTATTTCAAATACAGACTGAAGATTAAACGAAATTAATTTAGAAGAGAGAGATGTTAATTTGTTTGATTTTGATGTTTTCTTTCTTTTTTTTTTGTACCACTTAATGGAACGCCAAAAAATATTAAGAACATATAACTACACAAAAATTGTATGCCTGTGTATTTGTATATTGGTGTGTATGCATATACATACATGCACGCATTCACACACACATATATATATATATTATGTGTATATACATATACATAATATATATATATTATATGTATGTACACACGCACACATATGCATACACAAGGCTATATATGCCTATACGTGTATATATATATATATATATATATATATATGCGCGCGCGCGCGTGTGTATAAACACACACATATATATGCATATACATATATAAGTATATATATATATATATATATATATATATATATATATATATATATATATATATATATATATATATATATATATATATATATATATATATATATATATATATATATATATATATATATATATATATATATATATATATATATATATATACGTATAATATATGCGTGTGTATGTGTGTGTGTATGTGTGGTATACTTACACATTTATAGTAATTGGAATAAATCTTATTCTGAATTTGTCACTCACCATAATAAAAAAAATTAGTATTAATTGTATGTGAGAACACCAGCGCGAATGATAATATATACCTGCATTCTCACTACCTGTCCTACTCTAATCCATTTGCGTATTACACTTGTATGCACTCTTTATCTCCCTTCTACCTATTTGTATTCAATCTAAAAACGCTTCCCTTTATAAATGCACATATAAAAATGCATTGAATCACATCATGCCTATGTGTTTATATTTATACATTTGGTGACAAATTTGTGGTTCCTTTGGAATAGTAGTTCCCAACTGGGGTCCGTATGAGCCCTGAGGATCCATATATGATTTTGTGGGGTCCACACTACTAAATATTAAGTTGGGCTTCCACAGTGGTATTTTAAGGGTCTCTGAAAACTTTTGCTTTTGATGTATGTATTGGTATGTATTGCAAAAACCAGCTAGGTTTCTTTCTCTAATGTTTTACATAGTTCAACCTACACAAGTTAGTGCGTGAATAACAAAACAGGAATTTTGAAAGAAGTATCCATAAAACTAGTTTTTAAACATTGAATGGCTATGTGTGTTTGTGTATGTGTGGTGGTGGTGGTGGTGGTGGTGGTGGGTGCCAGAATAAAATACAAATCAAAGGAGCCCATAGATAAAAAATGGTTGAGAACTCCTGCATTAGAACATCGGATAGATTAGATTGATCTGAGTTCCGGCTGCATGAGCTTTGATTTCAAGAACCACAACGGTCAACTTTGTAATGTTTTTGAGGTAGTGAACATATGCTGCAGTCTTGTATTGGAGTCGATTCATGACTTTCCTTATGTCTGTCAGTTTCTGTCAATTTGTTTTTTAGAGATAGGTTCCTGCAGATGAAAGGGACGCAGGTCAATATTGGGAAGTAGCTGTATTCATTATTAAAGTCTGCACTAATCTTATGATGATGACTATGCACCGATATGTATATAGCTGACCGCAACCTCATGTGTATTTGTAGCGCAAACACGTCTTCGTGCGATGTTTTGGTCACCTCTACGTATATAATACGAAAATTAAAGGTGGATTATTTTACAGGAATGTGAAGAGATGTATTGGATCAAAATATATCAGTTGAAACAAACGAGGCTGTGATGTTTGTGTTCTCGGGTTCGGTACTACTACTTTAAAAACACTTCGTTGAGAAAAAATTGGTCTGTCCAGCTTAATACCCCCAACTACAGTGTTGATGCCTTGAAGCCCACTATGTTATAAGCATTCGACCCATACCTCTCGTTTGAAGATAATCTATTCTCTTTGATGTTACAGTTTCTGTAAGGTAAGTCATGAACTTTTCTCTTTTGTCTTCTGGTGCAGATATAGAAAGGATGTAATTGTTTAAAAGAACTTGCACAGGTTAAATTGATCTTGGAATAATTTAATGAAGTCCCACATAGAATCTTTGCAACATATATGAGCATAGAAAATTTACCCAGAATTTAACTAGTAGTTTGTTTTTCCAATATATAAAAGACAATGTTTTTATCAATAGCATTAAAATTCATACTTATTTTGAACTGCTTAAATGCACAAATCATTGTAGTCAGTGCTATCCTGGTTTTTTTTAAATACACAAATCATTGTAGTCAGTGTTAGCCTGATTACTTTGCAATGCCTTACGGCATTACAAAGTAATTTAGAGAAAAAGTCAGTACTATTGAGTGCATTCCTTAGAGTTAGTATTTGATCGAAACGCAATTAAAAATTAATCATTAGTACATCCTCTAGCAATGTAAATCATTATCTAATAACTGCTCCAATATAAAATATATTTTGTCCCATAAAGAAGAAACTACCAAATATATTACGTTTTCTCTAATATGAAAACCAAATTTCTTTGTATACTTTACCAGAAAATACTAACCAAAATGAAATTCATTTAAAAATAATTAAGTACTTTATAAAACTTTTAAAAAATTATAATAAAAATATCATTTTATTAATTAATTGAAGAATATGATAAGGACAGAATTTTCTACTGATAACGAAGCAATTTAGTTCAACACAGAGGTTGAGAATGTAAAAACAGTAAAATTGCAGATGATAAAATCAAAACATCAACTAAGAAAGAAAATAGACGTAATTAAAGAACTGAAGAATGTGAAAACAAAGTATTAGCTTTCATAGCGTGCATCCGACAGAACCAGACAGGACTCTGCTGTATATGAAAACATGATAAAATAGTTTTATAATTTTTGTCTGAATTGAAATAATTGTTGCATAAAAGGAAAAATTACGAATAAGAGAATCTGAAGAGGCAAAAAGGCTAGTTCTAAAATCTCTCTAAGAAATGAACGCAGTAGTTGTACTAACAAGTAATGTTCGTAGCCACTTAAACAAGGATGTTCCGTTCGAACAGACCTTACTGCGATTTTTTAAATCTTAATAGGACATCTCCTCTAACTATTTAACGATGCACACCTGCATCCGATATATTGCGAGTAGCGAGGTGAGCCCCTTCCATCTCCTAGCGACGGGACCAATAAACCAGTCTGGTTTCGGCCTATTTCCTTCCCTCTTCAGTACTGGATGCAGCTTTGCATCGTTAACCTGCTAGAAGAGATGTCCTCTTGTGGCTAAAAAAAATCGCAGTAAAGTCCGTTCGAACGGAACAGCAATGTTGAAGTGGTTACGAACATTATTTGCCAATACAACTACTGCGTTCATCACTTAGAGAGATTTTGGAACTAGCTTTTTTTACTTGTTGAAAAATCAGCGACTTTGTGTCACCTGAATTTATATATATTGCGAGCAGAAGCGACTACTGTCATCTCTAGCTGACGAGGTATCCAGTACTGAAGAGAGGCAGAAATAACCTGAAACCAAACTAGTACGCCGGTCCAATCGCTAGAAGGAGTTCGTTCCCTTGCTCGTAATATATCGGATGCCAGTGTGCATGTTTAAACAGCTAGGGGAGATGTCCTCTTGGGGTTAAAAAATCGCAGTAATGTCCGTTGGAACGGAACAGTCATGTTGAAGTGGCTACGAATGTTACTAGCTAAAATCTGAAGAATTTGATTAAACAATATAAGGAAGAAATGCGGAGTGGCAACAAACAATATTGAAGGATAAATTATGCTACGAAGTCTTAATCAAGTCAGAAAACTCACATGCTTCATATATCATGCACAATATTTAAACACATCTAAATTTGAGAAAACGTCAAATGGTGCAATTATTTAACAGTAGCAGTGACTGAAATTGACCAAGAGGAAGCAGCGTAATATTATGGCATGAATTTCCTGAAAAACTATTACGAACTTTTGTTTTTCCGGGTTTTCTGCTTGATTATATTTATACTCATTTCTGTAAAGGTATTCCATAAACGCATTGGTGCCATTAACAATTGCCCGCCTGTCTTTTATCGTGTGTGTGTGTGTGTGTGTGTGTGTGTGTGTGTGTGTGTGTGTGTGCGGCGTGTGTCTGTGTGTGAGCATAAAAAATTACTAGGAAAGAAAAAACTGGTTCCTGACAAAGATACACAAAGGTACAAAACTCCATCATTGGAATGTGGGTAACAAAAGCAATGTCACATGTTGAACTTGAGAAATTACATAATTTTGCTGTTTCGCTTTCACATTGTATTTGTAATGTGCATGTCAGCCGGTTGATTCCTTTTTCTGAAAAACCTAGCTTTTTTGTCACTAACAAAAGCAAATTGCACCAATTGTAATTCTTACAAATGTGAATTCATAACCTGAGTAAAGAAGGTGGAGGTTCCGAAAGAATTTTCCGTACTTATCCTCTTTCTCTTTGATCTTCGAAAAAGATTCCACGTCAGTTGAGCAGCTGTCTTATATGACGGTACTTAGATGTTGTCGATTCCAGACAACTGCATCCGGCTTGATATGCTTCCATTTTGATAAAATTTCTGTTGCGGCATGTTCCACCAACATTCCTTGTGCTGATTTTTTTAATATATGTATTCAATAAGAGGAGAATTCTCTATATTGATTCCAGGTCAATTTTGTTTTATCTGGATCTTTTTGGTTTAACGGGCAACATTTTTCATTAATGTTTTATGTAGGGTTTTTGGTACCGAAACACTTTCAAACTTCGTATACTTGTATATTTTGTATTATAGAACAGATAAAATTTTTTGTATTCGAAGTTATTTCATGTAAAAAAATTGTCGTATTTCGGTAATTTCAACCAATCACTGACGTCTATTGAGGTGAAAACAATTAATGCCGTGGAATGTAAACAACGATGTCATGGGATCTTTTCCCTTTAATAAAATTAGTGCCGTTGTTTGTCAACAACAACTACCCGTGTTACTCTTATTTATGACATCGTTCGTGCGTTTGTACTGGTTTTAGCTTTAGGGTTTTAGAGTTAGGGTTAGTTTTAGGATTACGGTTAGGGTTATGATTATTTTTGCCATAACCTCACTCGTAACCCTAACCCTAAAACTCATAACCATAACCTTAATCCTAACCCCAACCCTAACCCTAAAACCCTAACCCTAACTCTAAAACCCGAACCCTAACCCTAAAACGCTAAACATTTACTAGGGAATAATGATATAATTAAACAGGGAATAACACTCTTGACACCGGTAAAAATTATTGTTTATAAAAAGAGCACTAACTGTATTCAGCTGAATAGACGTCTGTGATTGGTTGAAATTACAGAAATACGACAACTTTAACATGAAATAACTTATTAAGAACTCATTTTTGTTAAGAAGGCTAAGAGAAAAAAAATGTTTTATATGACACATTCTACCAGTATCCCAAGTTTGAAAGTGTTTCGTTAAGAAAACAAGTGTTGCCCGTCAAACCAAAAAGATCCTTTTATCTAGAATGTTGTGTTGCATTGGTAGCTAATACTTTGATGACATTTCGGGGGAAAGGCTGATTACGTGTGTTGTTTTCCATATAAATGCGACGTAATGGGCATTTTCGATTTCTTTGTGGTATGATCGTCCAGCCGTCTGGTGGTTCAATGGAATTTCGTCAAGAAGGGTGTATTTTCTGATAGCTTCCTGCCGACATATAAGATGTTTTTTTTTATATTTTAAATATATAAAAACAACCCCAATCACTACCTACTCGACTAGTTACTATCATACTATCCTGCATTTTATTATTACTATTTCTCTTCTCCTCCCCATCCCTCATCTCCTCCGTCATCTTCTTCCTTTCCACCACCTCCTCCCTTACTTTATTACTGTTTAGAATAACACCTACGCAAACATTATGAATAATACAGATCACTACGACCATCAACAGGTCAATGTCAGGACACCCAACCAATTAACACTCTGCTACTATCATAGCACTCCTTCTTACAAATTGGAGACCAGCGTCTCCAATTGTAAGTAGTTTTTCGTAACTTCATATTTTCCGACGCTACTCTATCTCTTTCTCTTTCTCTTCCTCTATCATTTCACTCCCCCCCTCGTTCGTCCTCTTTACTACTACGTATCTCGCCTTACCCATCTCGTTCTTCCTCTGTTACTACTACGTATCTCTTTTTCCCCCTCGTACTTCCTCTCTTTCTCTTTTCCTCTCGTTGCTCACCTATTCTTCTACTTCCTCCCTTTGTTTCTCCCTCTGCCACTCTCTCTCTTCCCCTTACACCGGCATGGTCACATGCTTCCGGTCAATAATCCTTTTCTTCCTTGGCTGTCGCCGAGCTAACACGCGAACCACTTTGTCCCTACTTTCAAGTTCGTGTCTCACAGCGTTCATACACAAACAATTTTTCTCGTCTGGCCGTAAAGCCTTTTCTGTTTGTTTTCCTGTCTTGTTTTTTTGTCCGCCACGACATTCCTCCATGGCAAGATTTAATTTGTGTATACAAATTTAATTTGCGGTCCATGGGAAGAGCTGTTTTAACGATGCGTCCTGCCTAGCTCTTCGAAACGCCGGTGTTAAAACGGAGGTAGCTGATGAAGTAGAATGTTCTCTATGTGGCTTGTGTGTTTTCTCGTCTCTGTTTTGTTTGCAATGTCCTGTACCCAGATATGCACTTATACATACAGGTGGATGTCGGTATGCACATACCTGTACGTATATATGCATATACTCATTTACTATTTGTTTATATATATATATATATATATATATATATATATATATATATATATAAAGAAATCAAATAAATGACAAAGCAATAAAGAATTATAACAAAAACTTCATTAGCTTACAGTTGTTTCTGCAATAGAATGCAATACGCTCATGGTTGAGTGTTTGTGAATCACCCTATAGCTTCATCGGGCTTAAAATGAAGTACAGTTTTACTTGGGTAACATTAGTATATTGCACTTCCAGTTGCTGGACTTGTGCCATAATCAAAAACTACTATTCACAGATAAATTTCTAAATAAATAGTAGAGCGGATAAAACACTTTTAAATGTATAGTAAAATTTCATTAGGCTCTCTTTTTTATTTGTACTCTCTGTTAGAATCTTTAAATACTATTAGAATGTTCTCACTTAGTCACAATTTACAACGCAAATTCGAATAAAACGGGCTGTGTTTATAATGCAGTTCATTTTTCTTCTTTCTTCACCCTTTCAAAGCTTAGCCAGGCTCATGGGCCCGGTTTCCCGGTTTCTATGGCGTATGTGTGTCCCCCCCCCCCCCCAGCTGGACAGGACGCCAGTCCATCGCAGCGTTACTCAAGAAACAGGAAGATGAGTGAGAGAAAGTTGGGGCCAAAGAGTACAGCAGGGTTCGCCACCATCTCCTGCCGAAGCCTCGTGGAGCTTTAGGTGTTTTCGCTCAATAAGCACTCACAACGCCCGGTCTGGGAATCGAAACCGCGATCCTCCGACCGCGAGTCCGCTGTCCTAACCACTGGGCCATTGTGCCTCCACAAGGCAGTTCATGCTAAAGAATAAATCATCTGGTACTAAACGTGATGGCGCTGAATGTCTTCAAAATAAATGTCTTATATTAAAGGATCAGAACACGAGGTTTTGTCAACGCGCTGAATATGTCTTCTATATATCTTCATTGCAGTTTATATGCTTTCTAATTCACAATGTTTCTAACCTTTTCCAGATTTTTCCAACATAACTTTAATGTTCGCCTGCTTTTCCTTGTTTTTCGATTTTTCAAATTTTAAACTTATTTTTCTTAGCCTAACCAAAATTTCTTTAAAATTTAAAGATTCCTTTTTCTTGAGAAACGCATACGTGTGTGTACGAATGCACTCGCAATCTTATGTCTGTGACTGCATATATTTTTTCAATCTTTCAGATTGTGCATATATGTACCACCCTTTACGTATACATACAAACATATACATACATACAAGCATGTATACATACATACATACATACATACATACATACATATTTATATATATATATATATATATATATATATATATATGTGTGTTGTGTCGCTGAAATTTTTACTGAGAACATATATATATATATTTTCGTGGTTAGATGATTCGGTATCTATTTCTAGCATATAGGAGTCCACTTTTGCTGGTCATTCCTCTTATTTTTGTATGTATACATATATATAAAAAACACATACATGTATAACACACACACGCAACCATACACATTCACTTATACACTACGTGTGTGTGTGTATGTGTGCCTGTGTGTCTGTGTGTGTGTGCGACGCGCTTTTTATATCTTTGTGGGAATAATAATGAGCAATACGTATTTCTTTATGTATGCTTTGACTTATGTAATTCACGTTGTAATTGTATATATGACTGTTTATTCTGAAATTTATGTATGTCGATATGAATATTGATACCGCACATGTTTAAAGGGCTAATCTTGCTTTTTCTTTTATCACGTATATGTATTACATTCACCCACCCAGTTTTTTTTATGCTGTCTGCAATAAATCAAATAATTGCTTCACTCTCACATAGTCAACATCACCAACACGAACACCAAAATGAATCTCAATATGAACAACAACAGCAACACCAAGATTACTATTAACAGCATCAACTCTAAACACACCCATTAATTTGTATTGTTTTCCTCGGGTGTGGATGTTTCTTCATAATAGTTTCGATACATATCATAACACATTCCTTATTGATAGTTAATCTTGTCTGACATAAGTCACAATTACCAGCTACATACTTCAAAATACGTAATATATGTACATCTATGTATGTGCGAGTGTTTGTGCGTTGTGTATTCATTTGTGTGTGTATATGTATATATATATATATATATATATATATATATATATATATATATGGTATTTTTACATAAACTTAAAACTTATGGCGATCACCGTGCAATGACTAAGGAAAAGAGTCAAATAACGGGACATATAAGCCCACGACAGAAAAAAAACAGAAGGATTTCCTATCCGCGTGTGACTCGAACTCCACATCCTTTTGATAAAGCGACTAAGTCTGTTACCTTTACACCAGTGAATTAGTCTACCCTTTTCCGTCAAATTTAAGAACTATATTAGTTCTTATTTGTTTTATGTAAACACACTTTCTATATATCCTTTCAGTGCGAATGGTTTTGTTATACGGTGCCGTATTTTACAATCCTCTAAATAACAATAATGGTAGTTTTATATAAGCTTAAAGCTATCAACGTGCAATGACTAAGGAAAATAGTCTAATAACGGGGCATATAAGCCCTCGACAGAAAAAAGAAGGCTTTCGTATCCGTGTGGGGTTCTAACCCACATCCCTTTGTTAACGCAACTTAGTCTGTTACCTTTACACCTGCGAATTAGTCTACCTCTTTCTGTCAAATTTAAGAACTATATTAGTTCGATTTGTTTAATGTAAACAAACGTTCTATATATGCTTTCGGTGTGAATGGTTTTGTTATACGGCGCCGTATTTTACACTTAGCCATTTTAACAAAGGGATGCGAGCTCGAGTCCCACGCGGATAAGAAAGCCTCCTTTTTCCTGTGGAGGGATTATATGCCCCTTTATTAGACTATTTTCCTTAGTCATTGCATGGTGATCGCCATAAGCTTTAAGCTTATATAAAAATACCATTATTATTATTTACAGGATTGTAAAATACGGCACCGTATAACAAAGCCATTCGCACCGAAAGCATATATGTATATGTGTGTGTGTGTGTGTGTGTGTGTGTGTGTGTGTGTGTGTGTGCGTGCGTGTGTGCGTGCATGTGTGTAAGCAGGATTTGGGTTACTTGAAATATATTTGTCATATATTTCAACTCTTAAAAAGCAAATACACTGCAGTTACCGTGGAAAAAAATCTCTCTTATAGGAAAAAGGTGTGAAAACAGCCAGTTCGTCTAGTGTCGCCATCTGTTAGGAACCTCAGACATCGATGTTTCGAGTTTTTTTACTCTTGTCAATGAGATGTACCTAAGAGAGACTTCTTTATGATGATCATAAGATCTGATATAGAAGGACAATACAGGACAATACAAAATATTAAAAAGAAATACTCAGCGAGTTTTTTTCAGTTCGTTTTTTGTTACACAAAAATATATCAAGTTAAAAATAGATGGTTTATATGATTTAAAAATTTAGATTTCCATTACATTTTTCCTTGTTGGTCTACTGTCCAACGGCTACACTTTTTTTTTCCTCACGGTAGATTAAGTACGGACACTCACTCCCAACTTCCTTACCACATCCGTCCATCTTTTCTCATATATACTTTTAGACAGGTGCCTCCTCTCCAGCCCTATCTTGCTTTTCAAGTAGTAAAGCATTCCAGGGCTGGAGATGAAGACCCCTGACTGCTTACTTTGCATTCTGGATCTCCATGCACACTCTTTCTTAACTGCCACAGAAAACAAGCCTCACCTTCCTTGGACAGTCCGGTAGGCGGTACATTCTAGATCACAGACTTAGCCGATAGCTGTACTCTTCCTAGATGTTACAACACGTGTTCTTCGTAAATTATCATCTCCGAAAGACGGTTGCACTGTATAAGAGCGTGCAGGATAGTTTCCCTATCCTGCCAATATTTTGGACATTCGGGTGGCACTGCAATTCCGTGCCTAGACAATTTATCGTGAACGAGTAATGCATCCGTGCTTGGCTTGGAGGTGACAGAATAATACCGTTCTCGCTGCCAACACTCTGGATGCAGAACCTGATGCTATGGCCTCCTCTAACTCCTTAGTTAATTGCCCTTCTATTCTAGTCCCCTCTAAACTTAGTTCTTTACTAAATCTAAGAGACTCTAATTGAATGGCTCGTTTGAGGGCGCTCTACCATCTGTTATTCACGATGGCACCGCATAACGCCCTCTGTATTAACTGCCTAATCCGGGTACGGAAGACTTTACTAGTCAAAATAGACTTGTTCATCTTTCAGTACCCGGGTCCCTGCCTATGACAATTAACTAACTGCACCTCCACGTCACAAATTTGTGATCCGTGTAGGAGGCACAGTAAAAATGTGGACAACTAACTATATCCTTATCACTATCTTTTATAATCACCCTATCTAAGTAAGACCTGAGTGAACCATCGTTGTTAGACCATGTCCACTGTGGAACGAGCGGTTCATCCAGTCTGTATCGGTCTACTAGTTTATAGCTTGCTAGTAGCCTTTTTAGGCTAGGACTTCCTTTTCTGTTATTCGAGCCAACAATATTCACCCGCGCATTAAGAATAGTGTTGAAGTCTCCTGTTAAAGCTAAAGTTTTCGACGTTACTAGGAAATTCTCCAAGTCTCGAAAGAAATCCTTTTGTCTATTCTCTTTCGGAGCATAGACTGCTACCAACCTGAAGGACTGTTTACTCACGTGTGTCATATCTAGAACGACTGGTAGAATCGGCAGAGCTTTTGAAAAAAGGCTTAGCGTGTCTTTAAGTTTGAAAGTTCAAACTAACCGAAGACATTTTTACCTTCCATCATTTCGAGCGAAAAGTACCCGCCAAATACATTTCGAGCGAAAAGTACCCGCCAAATACATTTCGATGCGGTGGGCTATTTCTCCACCACAATAATTGCTGACAGTGTCTCAAAATTTGAAGCTATTATCATCAAAGAGGCATGCGTGCTGAATCCTTAGCGCGTCAAGAAAAAAAAAAAAATTGCAGATCGGCATCTCTACTGGCAGTTTACATTCTGAGTTCAAATCGAAAATTGCATTTCATCTTTTTTTAGGTTCATAAAACAACGAATGATTTACTGGTATAGAGAGAACTGACTAACCTCTCTCCCCTTCAAATGATTGGTGTTTTACCAAATTCTGAAATTATTACTACATTTACATACAATTATTCATACTTATATGTATGTTTCTTCAAACTTTTAAATATTGGAGTTGACATGCAATCAAATGTGTTAGTAATGCTATATATATGCTATATATATATAGCATATACGTATATATGTTATGTATAATATACATTCATACATACATACATACATGCATGCATACATGCAAATTATATATATATATACATATGTATGTATGTATATATGTAATTGTATATATAATTATATTGATAGGTGTGTATATGTATACATGTTATTTATGTATATGACAATATGTGTATACATGTATGTATTTATACACACACACACACACACACACACATAATACATACACACACATAATACATACACACACGTTTATGCGGAATATGTACATTTTTGTGTATAAAATGGAACCACGCGTATTTCCGTGTATATACTCTGGTATACATAATTATGCTTGTGTTTACGTGTGAGTGTAAGTGACATATATCAGGATGTCTACTCATGTGTGTGTGTGTGTGTGTGTGTGTGTGTGTGTGTGTGCTTGTGTGTGTGTTGATACGGATGTTGACAACCCACATGTATAGGAGTATTATCTTACTTTCTCTTTCATCACACGTATGTATTACATTCACCCACCCAATTTTATATGTTGACTGTAATAAATCAAATAACAGCTCCCTACCCCACATCGGCTACAACAATAACAACAACAGGTATATCAACCACAACAACAACATGAACACCAAAGATTACTATTAACAGCATTAACAGGAACACAACCACGGATTTGTATTAATTGTTTTTGGCTTTATGCGTGTATGTGTGTGTGTATGTGTGTGCTTCTGTGTGTGTGTGTGTGTGTATGTGTGTGTGTGTATGTGTGTGTGTGGAAGAGACAGGAGGCAGACAGTGATTGTGAGAGGTGGTTGGTTTCTCTTCTTCCTGGTGTCTTGGATACATATGAAAATAATAAAAACCGTATTGGTGGATATTCTTGGATAGTATAACACATGTATACATACATGTGTACATACACAAATTTCCCTCTTTTACTCTTTTTTAGACATGTCTGTAACTTCACTGGATGTATGTACATATGTATATAAATGTATACATATTTACGTATTTGTACTAATACACGTATAAGTACACACACACATATATATATATATATACATGCATGCATGCATAGACGCATACATACATCCATTCACACATACTACAAACATGCATACATACATACATATGTGTGGGTGTGAAGCGACAAGGTGTGTGACAGAGAGGGAAAAATAGAAAGAGAGGGAGAGAGAAAGAAAGAAAAAGAAAGGAAGAAAGAAAGAAAGAAAGAAAGAAAGAAAGAAAGAAAGAAAGAAAGAAAGAAAGAAGGAAAGAAATAGAGTAACACGTGTCTTTTAAAATGCGGAAACTGGCTGACAAACTTGTAGAGATTAGTGTATAAATTTCTATGCAATGGATATCAACGTTTGACTGTTGTTTTCTTTATGTTTTCTACTTTTTCTGACCTCTTACATACGACCAACTTGTTAAATTTATTAAATATGTACTACATTTGTTTCATGCGTGAGTATATATATATATATATATATATATATATATATATATATATATACAGAGAGAGAGAGAGAGAGAGAAATAACTAAAGAAAGAGGTGTACATGGGTGTATTTACGCGTGTTTCCGTCGTTGAACCACGGTTCGAACGAGTAGAGAAAAGTACCCATGTACTGATTTCCTTTTACTCGCTCAAGGGACAAGTTCTTCACGCACCAAAAAGCATCTGTCACTTTAATGGTTTGAAGCTGGATTCCATTTTTGTTTTGTCTCAAAATATAGTCGCAAACGGAAGCAATTTCTCAACCAGTTGTAATCATTAATTTACTTAAGACTTCATGCCTGGTAAGAAGAAAAGCTTCATATGTTATTTGCAACACTAGTCTTAGTGAAGTGAGCTGATAGGTTCGTGAGAGCGAAGGGAAATTTCCTTTGCATCATGTCTCCCGTTCAAAACTGGACGAAATCAACTTAGCTTTTCATTTCTCCGTTGCCGATAAAATAAAGATCTAGTAATGTATTGTGGACGATGGCTTCGACTAATCCTCTCCCACGAAATCTTTTGGCATTTTGCCTGAATCAGAAATTATTATTAAGAGAGTTCTGGCGACGGGTTGGCAGAATCGTTAGCACGCCGAGAAAATGCTTAGCGGCATTTCTTCCATTTTAAAGTTCTGAGCTCAGATTTCGCTGAGGTTGCTTTTTGCCTTTCAACCTTTCGTGGTCGATGAAATAAGCACCAGTCGAGCACTGGGATCGATGTGATCGACTATCCCCACTCACACTAAATTCTAGGTCTTGTGCCTGTAGTAGAATGGATTATTAATACTAGGCGTCAAGCTAGCAGAATCGTGGAAACGATGTAAAAAAATGCTTAACGAAATTTTTTCCGGGTTTTTAAATTCTGATTTCGAATTCAACATTTCGTGGTCGATAAAATAAGTATCAGTAAAGCACTAGGGTCAATGTAAACAACTGTTTTCCTTCTCACAAAAAAGCTGTTACGTACCAAAATTTTAATCCATTGTTTGACAACCGGCAGAATCATTAGTGTTTCGGATAAAATGCATAACGGTATTACTTCCGGCTTTACCTTGTGAGCTCAAATGCTGCTGAAGTCGACTTTGTCTTTCATTCTTCCAGTGTCGATGAAATGAGTATCAGCTGAGCACTGGCATCGATGTTGCTGAGTAGCATTCCCCTCCAACATTTGTACCTATAATAGAAAAAAAAAATTCTTTTCTACTCTAGGCATAAGGTCCGAAAATTTTGGAGAGACAGCCAGTCGATTAGATCGACTCCAGTACACAACTGGTACTTAATTTATCGACTCCGAAAGGCCAAAAGGCACAGTCAACCTCGGCGGAATTTGAACTCAGAACGTAAAGAGAGACGAAATACCGCTAAGCATTTCGCCCGGTGTGCTAACGTTTCTGCCAGCTCGCTGCCTTAATAGAAAAAAAAAGCTATTATTATTATTATTAAACTGACGGGCCGTCGGACAAAATGTATTCGATCCGACTATTTGTGTCCTGAATTCCCATGAGGTCAGCTTTGCATTCACCTTGCCGAAATGGGAAAGAAAGTATCAGTTTGTACTGATTCAAATTATCTAACTGAACCTGCCCATAAAATTGCTATCGTACACATAAGTGACAAGGTTTTAAAGGATGCTGAAGTGGCAGAATGTCAGAAAAACAGTTTGCGTTATTTTTCTCAGTTCTTTGCATTCTAAGTTGGAATCCCACCACGGTCCATTTTCCCATTTATCCTTCCTGAGCTAATAAAATAAATTACCAGTCTCATATGGATCCAAATCTCCTCCCTTCAATAATTGCTGGCCTCGTGCCTAAATTAGCTTCAATTATTATTATGATAGGAAGATATATTTGTAGATCGTTAGAGCGTTGGCCAAAATACGTTATGGTATATAATTACGTCCCGTTACATTCTCAGTTCAAATCCTGCATAAGTCAACTTTTTTTCTCTCTCCATTTTGATAGTGATAATTTAAGGATCGGACATTAATGGTGACAATAAAATTGACTGTCTACAACCCACAACTTTGTCCGAAAAGATCAGAAGCAAATGTCTGGCAATTTGACCAACTCTCCTCTACCTATGTAAAAGCGCTAATTATGAATTATTTCAGTCGTTATTGTTATTATAATTATTAATATCAACACGGTGATATTAGCTAAATTGATATTGAACTGGGTTAGAAGATTTAGTTATCCGTTATTTCGGTAAACCGATTACAATTTTAGATTATAACTTCGATCTGTTACATTTGGAAGGCAAGTTTATTCAGATAAAGTATAGAACCGTTCACTGAAATCTATTTTCTTCCATTTACGTTAGTTTGAGACCTTCCTGAACCAGAGCTACGTGATTACCGAAATACGAAAGCTTTAACACGAAATAACTTCGTAAATAGAAACTTTTCTCAACAACGCTAAGAGTAAAAGATGTTTTATATGACACATTCTACCAGTGTCCGAAGTTTGAAAGTGTTTAGTTACAAAAAATTAATTTCTTGATCTGCCGATGAAATTGAAAAGATCCGTTGCGAATACTGTGTGGAGCGCAAAATATATTAATTAGAGCATTCAGTAAACTTTAACACCAATAAGATATATAGAAGTGCAGTTTAATCTCCATTCAATTAACGTCACAAATAGTGAATTTAATTACTGATCTTGGTTTGAATAGATTGACCTTTATAGAATATATTCAAATATTGCAGAGGATACTATTTCAGAATTAAGGCAAGCAAAAACATATATAAAAAAAAAGAACGCGCATGCGCACATACACCCACGCGTACGCGCGTGCATACACACATACACACACATATATCCAAGCCTAACCATACACGTACTCCACCCCACCCCCAACCACCGTTTGCTGTGTCTATCATTCATCTGCGGTTTCGAATTTCTTTATTGACCGAAAACGGCAATCAAAGAACAATTAGCAAAGAACTATGTTTAGGAAGTGCGGTATATATATGGAAAGTTCCTTCACGGTTGACCAAAAATTGTTTTAGCTAGTTCAAGCCATTCACTCAAACTCCACCTCTCTGTTGACAACAATAATCTTCATGCGTGAACGTGAGCGTTCAAGCGAAAATTAAACACGAAAACAGGATGGGCAGGAATAACAGGAAACATTAATATTTGTTTTGCTTTTTGCAATGTTTATTAGTTTGTACATAAATATTTATATAGGTATTGGTGGCCGAAATATTAGAGCACGACCGGTTATTTTATAATGCATATGTAAGTACTTAGAATACAAGTGACCATGGGTAACAGATACGGATTTAACTTTTTTTATTTTAGAGGTTTCTTTGTAATGCATACATGTATGGTGTGTGTATGTGTTGTTGCTGTATATGTGTGTGGGTGTGTTTGTGTGTGTGTCGGTGTGTATTCTTTTACGTGTTTAAGTCTGGACTGCGGTCATGCTGGAGCACTGCTTTGAAGATAGTCGTTGATTAAATCGACACCAGTTGTTTATTTTGTTCACTGTCTCATATTTATTTCATTGCTGTCTTTTGTCAAACCACGTAACTACGGGGACGTAAATCAACCAGCACCTTCTGTCAATCGGTGATGGTGGGGTAGCGGTAGAGGACAAACACAACGACAACGCACACAGAAACATATACACACGTATATACGCAAGTACTCAATCTACACCGTTATACACACACTAACACACACACAATCTCATATACACACAGATACACACGCATACACACACACACACACACACACACACACGCACAAACTCACATACACTAACCCACACACAAACTCACACACAGAGAAACAAATACGCACACACACAAACAAACGTACACACAAAAACTCACGCATACACAAACACAAACACACACATCGCACACGCACACACAAACACACACATGCATACATGACTGAGGCTGTCACACAGTTCCCGTTTTTACAAAATTCACTCATAGATCATTGTCGGTCCGGTGCTGTAATAGAAAACACTGGTTGCGAGTTTGAGAAGCGAATGCCTTAAACACACAGATATGCCTATGCCATATATATATATATATATATATATATATATATATATATATATATATATATATATATATATACTTCACGTACCTACCTACCACAACTATATGACAAAAATAAAACTCTTACCCAGTCAATTTGCTAAACTTTATTGCAAAATGCTCATATATCCCTCAATTTACTCTCTGCCTGCTTAAGTATGAAAAGGACACATTGAATAACTCGTCCCCACATACCGTTAAAAAGGGACATTTTGGTCTATAGGTTTGCATAATCAGAGTTTAGAACTACAGACGAAAATGGGAGAAAGCCGCTACACATTGCCCGATTTGCTAGAAATCGTAGTCAGATTTCCCTTAAACCACACCTTGTTGTGTTAACGAGTAAGGACACGCTGGATGATGTTCTGAATAAAAAGTTATGATGACCATAGCTTGAAGATATTTTCGTCTTTTATCATAGGTCTTTTATAATAAATAGATAGATAGATAAACTGATTGGGAGATAGGCAGATACATTTGACAATGTAATTGCCGTGTCTACTCAGCAGTTACACCACGTCACCTATCATGCAGAAACTGTATACAGTTCATTCCATTCCCCAATGTATGCAGAAACACTTTCAGAACAGAAAAAATTCATTGAGAAAATGATTTCAATTAAAAGCACTACAAAAGTATTTCATTAAATCAGAGTCAGAAGAGAAATTAACAGAATATACCTTCAGCCAATCAAAGAGAACAGCTTTGTTGCCAGATTCGTGATTTTACTTTGATTAATTAACAAATCTTACAATTATTTCCTCCGGGAAAATCAAATTATAAAAGAGAGTAAGATCTCGGAAGGTAACAGATCAAAAAGCAGCTCTATTATATCAGCTATACCTATAATAAACTTTAAATTAGAAAATAAACTACAGCCAAATATTATTGATTGCTACATCAATAAAACGCATGTTTCATTTGAATCATCAAATTATATCAATGAATGCACGGAAATGCCATAGCTTGGCCACTGAAGAATTCTTCAAAAGACGTGACTAATATTGTATATGGGAAAGAATATTTGTTAAGCAGTCTTTTGTAAGACAAGCACTTTAGTTGAGATAGCACATCAAATAACATAGCTGTTAACACTTCCTATTTAATGAATGGACATCTAAAATATCACCATCGTTACCACTATTCCTGGCTTTTGTACACCTCGCAATCTATTCGGATCATGTAAGCCAATGCCCCTCAGTTGTGATTAAATGAACCAACTACTTCTGTTTCATGATTGTTACAAAATACAACTGGAAAGTATTTCCTTTTGAAACAAAACTGTATAGAGTAATATCTGTACAATTTAGAAATACTTCTCTTACTGACAGTGGAAAAACTAATGGAAAACTTTTATTTCTTTTCTAAATGTTTACTTTTATGAATATGAGAGAACTAGACAACGGACATGTTTCTTTAAGAAAGTGAATACGGATGCCAGCGATTAAAACAAAGTTCGGATACAGATATAGTAAATGCTTCCCAACCCCATAGAACAAATCATTTCAAAGATTTTAGAAAGAGCATTTCTATATTATTAATGTGTGCATTAGAGAAAATCTTCCATCAACTTTGCAGACATACGAAAATTTAATAGGACTTAAATTCTCCTACGAAACTAGGAAACTGTAAATTTCGAGACAATTGTTCCCAAAATATAATACATTGTGCAGAAAAAAAAACCCCACAAAAACTAATTAATGATGCTGGAAAGCACATAATTACTCCGAAATGCATGCATTTATCGATCGCTATAGAGGCTGCTTTTCATTATAGTTACTACTCAGGGCCGGCTAAGACCCATCGAGGCCCTACGCATTTAAAAGATTTTTGTGTCCCCATAAAAGATTATGTGATTAAAAATATAAGCAATGACAAACCATAAAATAAAATTTTATTTTTCGAACTGAAACAAACTAGTAAGTAGAAAAATAATGTTTATTTTTGTATACTTCCACTTTATTCATATTTCAAAAGTTTCCTCCTACATTTTTGATTGGAAAAGTCTTTGATCAGATCTTCAAAATTAATCTTAGGTAACACATTTGCATCTATACTTGGTAGAGATAAAGGCATCCCGAATATTATTTTAGCAAGTGTAATGTGATTTCTGTTGTGCCGTAAACCATTTACATTTTCTGTGGAACCTTCTCCTTCCCTTGATGCCCTATGCACGCGATTATTTTGCTTAATGGTTATTCCAGCACTGTTACAACTTACATCTCTTAAAGAGATTTTAGAACTAGCTACTTTGCTTGTTGCAAAATTAGCAGGTGAATGTCGCTTATTTCTCTGTATATTGCGACCGAGGACGAACGACTGCCATGTCCAGTAGAGAGGTATCCATTACTGACGGAAGTAAATACTCTGAAACCAGACTTGTCTTCTAGTCTTGTCACCGCTAGATGGTAGGGGTTCGCTCCCATGCTCGCAATATATCGGACACAGGTTGTATCTTTAACCAGCTGGAGATGTCCACGGGTTAAAAAAATGGTGGTAATGTAGAGTTCCCTACGGAACAGCCATGTTGAAGTGGCAACAAACATTACTCATATATGTGTGTGTGTGTGTGTGTGTATGTGTGTCTGTGTGTGTGTCTGTGTGCGTGTATGCGTGTGTGTGTGTGTGTGTGTGTGTGTCTGCCTGTGTATATATATATATATATATACACATACATGAATATACGTTATGTACATAATGTATATATAACTATATATCTGTGTATGTGTATATGTGCGTGTGTGTGTATGTATATACATAAATATGTATACATACATGCAGACGTACGTACATACATACATACATACATGCATACATACATACATACATACATACATACATACATACATACATACATACGTACTTACATACATTGATGTGCGTGTGCGTGTGACGGACGCGCAGATGGTATGTGTCGGTATGTAAGATAAGTATGTCCATCTGTAATGAATACAGAATTTGTCAGACACTTTGAGGAATTATGTGGGTAGACAAGTGTGTTGATAAACACGCTAAATGTATAAGGTTCCCGGAAGTATAAACATACCCGGTGACAATGCTATCGCCTTAATGGTCAGTTATGTTTGCTATTCGGCCGTCGAACAAATATGGCAAGGCGGGGGCCATCGTGGAACGTGACGTACGCACACCACGATGAGATAGTGACAGAGGAAGGAAGGAAATTATCACATGGTCTGGTCGGGCGAGTCATTCAGTAGCTGTGAAGCGTGGCATTCTGTATCAACATATACAAGAGCTTGTAAACATTCATATTCAGATAGATACCAATAAATATACTGCATGTATATACATAGATATAGTCAAATGTAAATAGATACATACACATACTTATACACACACACGCACACACATATACATACAGACACGCATACAGAAGAATGTATATACGTGTATACACAAGCATACACATACATGCTACAAATATCATACAATGAACACACCTTTTATATATGTGTGTATATGAATTTATATATGTGAGGGACGAGAAGCGAATGTACCACTATCAACTTTTCGGGGTTCATGTGTATATAAGAATGTTTGTAAATATATATTTTACAGAAGTTACACGTAAACAAACACACAGATACACACACATACAATTAGTTACTCACGCATAAACTGTGTGAGTGTGTATGCATAATATAACTTTGTGTATGCTAGAGGCTAGTGAGTCTGCTTTAATTCTTGTTCTCTACGTATGTATATACTTCTATATATTTGTTTGTAGATGTGTATATGTGTATGCGTTTTTGTGTGCATGCGTGTGTATATATAGAAGTGTGTGTGCATGTGTCTGTTTGTGTGTGTTTGCTTCCACTTAAAAGTTTCTGGGGAGGAATTAACATTCATTCGAAAACCTACTACCGTGCTTTGCTTAATGTACATACAAATCTAGCGAATGGAGGAAGCTAAATATATCATTTGGTCAAATTTTGGTCAACAGGCCAGATAACAAAAAGAAAGAAAAAAAAAGATTGGTTTTATTGGCGCCACTCGCCTAGTGTTAAAAGCAGGACATATGGCACGTTCTCTGCCGGCAGCTGCCAACGCATTCTTCCCTGAACTTAAGATGTTTTGCTTATATCTTTCTTTTTTTTCTTCATGTTAGAGGAAAATGGACTTGATTACAGTAAGTGTTGGGGTTTGTAAGAAGGGTATCTAATGCTGACGATACTGTATGGAAAAATGTTGAAGATGGGGTGAAGCGAATGCAAAACACGAAACTCAGAAACACACGTTTTAAAGCACTTTTCTATCAGGCGCAGAAGTTGTGTGGTAAAATGCTTGCTTCCCAACCTCATGGTTCCAGGTTCAGTCTCACACCGTGGCACCTTGGGCAAATGTCTTCTACTATAGCTTCGGGCCGACCAAAGCCATGTGAGTGGATTTGGTAGACGGAAACTGAAAGAAGCTCGTCCATATAGCCGATGAAAATGCCTCGAAGCTCTTAGCTTCTGCATTTGAAACTCAGAGTTCTATTATGAAAACTTACTAATTGTCCTATACTATATATATATATATATATATATATATATATATATATAGTATATATAACAAAACTGTCCGATGAACGGGAACGTGAAACTCAGAGTAACGGTTTTTTTTGTTATATTTCTGCTGCTTTTAAATAAAGCATATTACTCTACCTCTGGTATTTGAGTACTCTTTTTTCCACCTTGTTGCACATTTCATGTGCTTACTCCGGTATATATATATATATATATATATATATATATATATATATATATATATATATATATATATATATATATATGTATATATATATATATAAATTCCTCTATACTGTATATACATAAATTCCTGTATTTACATAATATCGAGGTCTCATTTTTTTCTTGTAATATTGATATTAATATTATTATTATTATTATTATTAATACACACCCCCACCCTACCCCATCCACCCACACACGCACACATATATATATATATATATATATATTAATAGTAATAGTATGACAATAAGAGAATGAATGAGATCTCGATATTATGTAAATAGAGGAATTTATCTGTAATATAATATGTGACAATTATTCGGTTGGCATAATAAAACTCTGAGTTTCGGATGTCAGGGGCGGAAATGGTTCGACAAAAGCACTTCATGGTGGTGCTCCATCATGGCCGCAGTCAAATGACTGAAACAAGTAAAAGAATAAAAGAATATATATATATATATGTATATATAAATATATATATATATATATATATATATATATATATATATATATATATATATATATATATATATATATATATATATATATATTGTTGTACTTGGGGATGGTCATGTTGCCAGTTTAGCCAATAAAAACACACGCACTGTATATTTGGTGTTAATTTTCTTTTTTTTTTTTTTTTTTTTCAGCTTTATATTACATTAATCTTAATCTTAATCTTATTTCGGCCAGAGTTCTTTCGTCACACTTCTGTGACCTCATCAGTGGTCCTTTGTTTCCTTCTTCTTTCTTATGTGTGTCTCACCTTGCTAACTATCAGCCATTTTGTATTTTGTATTCCTATTGTATGTGTCTACGCATGCGTGTCCTTCAATGTGTCTGTGTCTTTTGTAAGTGCATGTGTGTATGGGGAGTGTTTGTATCACCTATATTCTCTGTTAATACGTGTTCGTTTGTATTAGTTTTTATTTATTTATATGTTCATGTGTGTGTGTGTGTGTTTTTTTTTTTTTTTTTTGTGTTTAATTAAATTTTGTTAACGTATGTAGTATTTAATTCCATTTGTTTATCTATGTATTGTATTATACTTAGTTCCTATTATTGGTTTATGGGTAACATGTTGTCACATGCTGTGGTTTGTTAGTGGCGTATGTTAGTGTTCCATTCTAGTTTCCTATTCAGGCTAGGTTTCCCTTCTATTATGTGTGTAGCTTCAGTAATTTGTCTAAGTGCTGCATCACTGCTATGTGTAGATAAGATCTTAATTTCTATGTTGTTGATTGAGCCTCTATGTTCTTGCTCAGCGTGCTGGTACAGAACTGATGAGTTCTTCCCTTCCTTAAGTTCCCTCCAATGTTCGTTTGCCCGCTCCCCTATACTCCTTGCTGTTTCGCCTACATATGTCGTTGTCTTATTTCTGCATCGTCCCTCTGTACATCTTATACTATAGACCACATTTCTGGTTTTGCAGTTCGTTTGTGGGCTAAATCTACATACGATACAGTTCCTATCAGTGCAGGGGGTTCTACTGAAAGGGTATGTTCTACTGATAAGGGATTTGATAGGGTTGCCTGGCCTTTCAACAACCTTAATTCTTAGCTTAAGTTTGTCTAGGGCCCTTCTAAAGCGGTACGCCAGTTCGCCTCTAGGGGTGGTGTCGACGAACATGACGCTTTGGTACTTGTGGCTATTGTACCATGAGCTTGCCTTCCCTATTTTCTTCTTAGTTCTTTCTATGGTGTTCCATGATTTGCTCCTATAGAGTGGGCAAATCCCATTCCTATCGTTGCGTTTGATTGTTTCAAACTTCTTCATAGCTCCTTTGTAAACCCTGATTCTTTCTTTATGGCTGTAACCCGAGAACTGCATGCGGTGGACGAAATGTTGTATATGTCTCTTTAATTCTGTAGGGTCGCACATGCAGGAGACATTTCGCATTACTCTGACGAGGTCTGCCATCAATATGTTGAATTTGGCATTGTCTGCAATAGCCGAGTTCCGGTGGATCAGGTACTTGGAGGCCATAGGTTTTGTATAGTGTGAATGGAGGATTCTGGTTTTATTGTTCTTAGTTTCTAGCCAGAGTTCAGTATCTAATACAGATATATATATATATATATATATATATATATATATATGTATATATATAGATATATATATATATATATGGTGGTTGTCTACTCCTTAAACAGAGTTTGACCACCTCCTGCACCTACACCTTAGCCCTTTCATGGCGTCTGATGTGGCTTTTTAAACCAGACAGTGTTTTGAAAAAACACCCACACAGATTGCACCTCTGATTTGCACTACCAATACCTGCAAGTAAGTTCTGCTCATTGTGGATCCTAACATGTCTTTTAAGACCCCCATTGGATTTGCAAACCCTCTGGCACACACCACATTCAAACGTGTGCACAGACATATATATATATTCTTTTATTCTTTTACTTGTTTCAGACATATATATATATATATGTGTGTGTTTGTGTGTGTGTGTGTGTGTGTGCGTGCGCACACACACACACACACACTTATAGGTATACGAAGAGGTGCTGAAAAGCTCTTAATTTTAAGGTGTCGCGAAAGGTCTAGCTGAAGGCCCAACATTCAGAGTTCTCTTGCAGAGCTTAGTAAAACTGAAGGACTGCTGCTGCTGCTGCAAAAAAAAAAAGAAACCTAAAAAAACCCCCCGTTAGTTGAAAGAATGAATAGAAACTAATTTCAAATGTATATTTGTCTATGTAAATTGTATATTTTATACATACAAACTTTACTATGCTCCATTCTCAATCTGAACTGTCCGACGAAAGGGAACGTGTAATTCTCAGTTGCAGCTTTGTGATATTTTTGTGATGTTTTTGCAGTTTTAATAATAATAAAATGCGTGTATATATGTGTGTGTTTGTTTGAGTGTGTGTGTGTGTTTGTTTGAGTGTGTGTGTGTGTGTGTGTGTATTAAATAATATGATACAACAATGCCCAGGGTGAGTGGAATTTTCAGAACATTTATAAAGAAAAAGTTAGTCTTACAGCTGTTTCTGGGTTATTAAGGATATCCCTTCATCAGAGACGATGTGAGATAGTTAAATGGAGGAAAATAGCAGAATCCAATATAAGGATGGAAATAAGAAGTATAAAGTAATATAAGAGACTAAAAGTAAGAATAAAAAAATATGTAGGATGTTATAGTTGCAGTTCCATTATCCAAAGAAAGTGGTGTATAGATGTGGTAGAAATGCTTCTTGTCCGTGGTATGTAAATTCCGATACGAGTTCATATTTTGTCATTGCAAATGGAAATTGTGGAGACGTAGATTCCATATACATATATATATATATATATATATATATATATATACATATACACACACTCACACACACACGCACATACATATGCTGTATGATGGGGTGTGGAGTGTACGTTGATGGGCCGGCTATCATCTGTCAAGATGAACCAATCATCATCTATATACACATTTATATACATCTATACTATAAAAGGCAAATCTACTCTGTGTGTGTGTATGTTTAAAATTCATACATTTACACAATTCAAAATTTCTTCGATTAAACAATCGCAATTAATATTCTAAATACAATAAGTTAGGTCACTGCGTCATTTTTTCACTCCAAAAATTTCCTAATAATGAATAAAATCCGTAAAACTACAGGAGTAAAGATTTTCTCCCTAATAAAATCTAATTTCCTCTTTCTAATACAAATCCTTTTAACTCCTACTTCCTCTGATGAACCTTTACGAAAAATCAAACAACAAATACAAAAAGAAAGGAAGGAGAAAAAGAAAATTATCAAAACTGAAACAATCACATTTCGATACTGTAATGACAGATACATACAAAATTACTTTGCCCCTCTAAAATTAACTATTTCTATTCCTCTTACACATCGTTTCAATTGCTACTTTCTCTTACAAACGATCCAAGAAAAAAGACAAACAAACGAAGGGGAGTGAGAGTCAAATAAACAGACACACTGCCAATCATACGTAAATACACACATATATATGTACCTATGGTTACCAATGACCTCATTCTAAGAGAAACGAAAGAAAAAGAGTCAAATAAATATTTTCCCCTGTAACACAATGTCATTTCCTCTTTCTATAACAACTTTCACCTTTTATTCCGCACATGAAATGCCACCTATACACTTACATACAAATACACAGATACATGCAAATACCTGTCACTTACAAGAAGCTGCGATCAGATTCCTACATCCATTTGCGTGATGGCATCAATAATGACGTTGACCCAAGAAACATCGGCAAAATGTGCATTCTCCCCTCAACATATACAGGGGGGCCACGATACATGCACGAGCGAACACAAGACGCTATGACTTTCGTTCGGCACTATGGACGCCCTGATTTATTCATCACGTTTACATGTAACCCTAAGTGGATTGAGGTAACACGGGAACTTCTCCCACACCAGCAGTACTGCCATCGGCATGATCTTATTGCCAGGATTTTCAAGCAGAAGCTGACTAGGCTAATTGATTTCATAAAAAAAGGGCAGGTGTTTGGCCTTGTTAAGTGTCACATGTATACTGTTGAGTGGCAGAAGAAAGGGTTGCCACACGCACACATTTTGGTTTGGTTTGTCACCAAAATAGACCCTACACTTATAGATGAAATCATCAAAGCAGAAATCCCAAACCCCACTGTTGACCGACAGCTGTACGACATTGTCAAGGCACACATGGTGCATGGTCCGTGCGGTCCCGGTTTTCAAAAATTCTCCTCATGCCACAAAGACCATGTGTGCACTAAACGATACCCAAAGAGTTTCGTGGACGAGACCCAGACCGCTGGTGATGGATATCCACTGTACAGACGAAGGCGGCCTGAGAATGGGGGATTCACTATAACCTTACGGGGTCATCAAGTTGATAATAGATGGGTGATCCCATACTGTCCATTACTGATGACAATTTTCAACGCTCCTATAAATGTGGAGTTCTGTCATTCAGTACTTATGTTAACAAGGGTTCGGACGCTGCCATGTTCGGCCTTCAAAAAGACAATAGCATGGACGAGGTGTCGCAGTACTTGGCACGTCAATATATAAGCAGTGGTGAAGCTTTTTGGCGGATATTCAGGTTTCCGCTTCACCAAAGGAACCCCGCCATCATACAACTCGCGGTTCATTTGGAAAACGGCCAGCGGACTTATTTTACTGAACAGACTGCTACTCAATTGGCGGCCAATCGAAAAGAAACAAGTTTGACTGGTTTTTTTAGGCTTTGCCAAATTGACACATTTGCCAAAACGCTTTTATACCCTCAGGTTCCGTCCTACTATGTGTGGTCAAAGAACACTTGGGTGCGTAGGAAGTCAGGTCAGGATGTTCAAGGACATCTCGGTGTCAAGTTTAACAGTTGTCTAGGAAGAGTGTACACTGTGCCTCCCCACCAGCATGAGTGTTTTCACCTTCACCTTCTCCTTCATGACGTTGTCGGCCCACAAAGCTTTCAAGACATAAGAACTGTTGACAGTGAATTATGTGACACTTTCCGCGAAGCCTGCTTCAGGCGCGGACTTTTGGAGGACGATTCACAATGGGCCGCCACTATGGCGGAGGGCGTTTTGTTAAAATCCCCTAAAAGACTAAGATCGCTTTTCGCTATTCTACTCCTATGGTGCAACTTGGGTGATCCCGCCTCTTTATGGCTGACCTACAAAAATTACATGTCTAAAGATTTCCTGCATCAGGTTCACTTGCTAAATCCATCAATCGACGTCGAGTACAGTGACCTCATTTACAACAGAGCGCTGCTTGAAATCGAAGATACTGTTCTCAATATGGGCGGGAGTGCGTTGCCAGTGTATGGACTACCTTCAACAAACCGGGAACGCCCAAACACACTGTCTTCCGATTTGCTGCGTGAGACATGTTATAATGTTGACGAACTTGCCCAGTACATAGCGAACAATGAGCCAAAGCTCCTTCCAGAACAGAAGTCCGCTTACAACTCCGTTATTAATTCTGTCCGGGACAAAGCTGGGGGGATTTTCTTCCTCGACGCTCCTGCAGGAACTGGCAAAACTTTTGTCACAAAATTAATATTGGCTGAGATTAGGCGAACACAAGGCATTGCCTTAGCTGTGGCATCATCTGCAATTGCTGCTACTTTGTTGCCAGGCGGCAGGACAGCTCACTCCACTTTCAACCTTCCGCTTGACTTAGCGAAGATGGACACACCAATTTGCAACATCAGTAACAGCTTAGATCAGGCAGAAGTGTTCAGATGATGCAAGCTTATCGTTTGGGATGAATGTCTTAAGTCATCTGCATTGCTAAGACATTGTTACAATTGTGAGAACAATAAAACAGCTTTTTCAGGGCCACCTCACATTCTATTGTTACCCACTTCTCAGAGTGCTGCAATGCTCTAGGCAAGGCTTTCTGTCCAGTTGCAAATTGATTGGTTGGTTTTCAACTTATAGCAATCTTTCCCTCAATAATCATAATTGAGTAGAATCATCAACAGTACTTTAAAACAATTAAGCCCCGAGCAACGCCGGGCACTTCTGCTAGTATATCTATAAATATATAGTTTTAGGGAAACTTAATTTAATTTTAATTTTTATAAATTGATTTTAATTGAGTTTTTACCTGTAATTTTGGATTTTCATCCCTAATATTATTATACATATATAAATATACATATACACATATATACATATACACATATATACATATACACACACGCGCGCGCGCACACGCACACACACACATATATGGTTACAATTGTGTCGTGTAATAGCACTGTCAGGATTCGGTGGCCCTCTTTCGTGCAGCACCCCCACCCTAAGGTGATTGAAATAGTGCTTTACGTAGCACCTGCTGTCTCAGATTAAGTGTTAATGATATTTATTTAGCTGATTATTTCCTGAAGGAAAAAACGCAATAATTAAACTCATTGAAATAAAACACAAAACGAAGGATTCGAAGAAAGCATGTAATAAAACTGATATCGTTTTACCTTTAAATTACAGACATTTGTCATTATTTCCATAATTGATGCAAGTGGTCTCCGCTTCTTTTGCCAATGTATTACATATCATTTGAATCATTAATGAGACGGACTGTAACTGAAATAGGTGTGTACGGGAATATATATGAATGCGAGTGCGTGTGTGTGCGCGCGTCAGTATGTGCGTGTGTGTGTTGATATGTCTGTGTAGAAAGAGAGAGGGAGAGAGAGAGAGAGAGAGAGAGAGAGAGAGAGAGAAAGAGAGAGAAAGAGATAGAGAGAGAGAGAAAGAGACAAATAGGCAGATAGACAGAAGAAGAGCGAGGTAAATAGACAAAGTAGGGAGAAAACTTTCAAGATGTTCTGTAACAAATCAAAGAAAATTAACATATCTCACACATTTTATTATTTCATGAAATGTTTGCAATCGAAAAGATGTTCCCTATATATAGCCATATATACTCTCTGTGAGTGTGTGTGTGGGGGGGGGGGGCGTGTGTGTGTCTGCACATATGCATGTGTGAATGTATATATGTATTGCGAGAGAGAGAGAGAGAGTGAGACAGACAGACAAACAGACAAAAAGAAAGACAGAGTAATAGTGAAAAACAAATGAACAAAAACAGAGAGTTTTAGCAATTAATATTTCAGTAAAGAGTTTGTGACCGAGTTTTATTGAAATTTTACATTAAAATTAGTGATTCGGGGATAAACGGGTAGTTCGGGTTGATTGGTTAGAAGGAAAGAGTACATAACTTGCAACTTCCAAACGAGCAAACATCTGCCTCTACAGGAAAACAGGAAGCCTGCAATTGGTTGTGTAATGAGTAAAAAGTGAAACTTTAGATATTTCACTGGATATAATCTACAGTGTTTTTGTGTTTAGAAACTACTCTTTTTTAGATATGTGAAGTACAGACATGTGTGAGAAATACACCTGGGCCTAGTATAGCACGTAAGCAGCTGTTTGGAGTTAAGTAATGTTGACTGTTGTCCTAAATATAAGTCGTAGAACCCTTCTCGTGAAGGCCGAGTGATATTTAATCTAGTAACAATTATATCATGTTTTCAATTTTTATGATTATGAAATCCGTAGTAGTTCAGTTGTTTCATTGATTTAATCAGATTCCAGCACACTTCACCAGAGCGCAATTTTGTGTAATGACAATTTAAATGCTTAACCATCAGTGGTACTATTTTGCGTTGAAGACGAGTATTATTATGCAATATAAAACAAATGAGGATTTTAACGCTATGTTATGTTTCATCTCTATGAAAACGCCAATAGCGATCATTATCAGTATTAACAAGACTATTGTATTGCACATTTAGACATTATTTTACACCATAGTTCTATTAATTACAAAATAATTCGTTTGACGCACCCCCACCCAAAAAAAAAAAAATTCTGACTATATTTATTTTAGCTGCGCTTGAAATATGTTCATTAAGTGAATACATACGTATTACTTGTGAAAATATCTTATGATATTCCACATGTGTTTTATATCACATATCAAATCATCATCATCATCATCATCATCACCATCATCGTCATCACCATCATCAGCATCATAATCATCATCATCATCATCATCATCATCATCATCATCACCATCATCATCACCACCACCACCACCACCATCATCATCATCATCACCACCATCATCATCACAATCATCATCATCATCATCACCATCACCATCACCATCATCCTCATCGTCGTCGTCGTCGTCGTCCCCCATTGCAATGGCAATAAACTGAATCACTACTGGTATTACACCAGCACATAACGGGTGTCTACCTTCTCACATTTCATTATTAGCTTTGTTGTTAATGGAAGCTAATGAGAACATGCAAAAAGGGAATAAGGAAACGTCTAGATAGAATAGAGACAGCTGATGAAGGGATATTCCAAGTGGCTTTCCGTTTTCCTATGTGTTCGTTCCGTTGTCTGTAGTTTATTGTTCTAACGTCCTGTACCCTGATATGCATGTATATACACATGTAGATGTAAGTATGTACATATATGTGTGTATACATGTATATATATTCTTTGTATTATATATATATATATATATATATATATATATATATTCATTTTATACACGTATTCATCGTTTTTAAATGCGTTTCTGCTGAAATATACTCGTATATATACATTTATATACATTCACAATCATATAAATAAATATATATATATATATGTGTGTGTGCGTGTGTGTGTGTGTGTGTGTGTGTGTGTGTGTGTGTGATATTAATTTTGATATTTTGATTTAAAAGCAAGGGATTAGCTTAATTAGTATTTTATCGTCAAATATTTCCTTCCGTTTAATAGTTCTTTCAACATTTTCTAGATCGTTAGTTGTGTAAGAGTACGACAACACTTTACGCTTGACCAGACCCTAAACTTAGATATATCCTGAAATCTGTCGGTGTAAGCAGAGATTTCCGGCCTTCATATAACATATAGGAGGTTATCTGATTCTGGTTTTATCAGCTAAGAAGTGGGAAGGAGAGGTGGAATTCAACGAAAGGAGGGAAGTATAGGCGTTCGTGAAAGAAATTTATAAGACTGGGACTGAGTAATTGAGAAATGAAAAGAAAGAGAGCGAGAGAAAGAAAAAGAGTGAAATGGTAAAATAAAATACGTTAGCAGCAATACATGCAAAGGGAAAGAGTATAGGGATCCGATAAAAGAGATGTTTAGAAGGAAGATTGCAGAAAATGTGAAAGAAGAGAATGTTAGGTTAATAAAGAAGTGAAAAATAAGTAAATTAAAGAAAAAGAGAAAGCATGCTTTGGAGTAGAAAGAGAGAAAATGTCAGGAGGATAGTGAGAAAGAAATGGACAAGAGTAAAAGGTTATGTTGTAAATACAGTTATCAAAACTAAGTTTTATTTGAAGCATTAACAAATTAATGTCCACCACGGTTGTTTATGTTCACTTTATAGAATTAATAGAGTAAACTTCCTCTCACGTTGTAAACGGGTGCTACAAGGTAACTCATATTTCAGCGGGCTAACACAGTTGCGGAATTTCTTACAGCAAAAAGAAAAAGAAAAACGAAAAAACAAAAACAACCCCTACTAACATAACAACAAGGACAACAACCAAAGCAGACTGTATTAATTATTGCCAACTGTTTCAATCGGTTGTACCTATTAAACACTTGAGGGTATTGGATAAATAGTAAGGTTTCCTTTCCTTTCTTCACTCTTGAATACGTTTATGTCATCCCTAATTAAACTCTGTGTAATTAGTCACATTGAAGCCTGTTTGAACGGAAACAACTAGTTACAACTTAATGTAAAATTTCTTACATCAACTACACTTCTTTTTAAATAGCCGCTCATATTCCTTGTCAAGATGTAAAAAAACAAAAGACCTTATATAGGTGAACAAGCTCCAAGCTTGCTTGCTATGGTGCGCTTGGGAAATATTTATAGAATTGATTTACTTCTTGCTTAAGGTTGCATGGGCACGACTATTGTTCATCCAACATTATTAATCCACTCAAGTACATAACATAGGACTTTGCTTAACTTCAATCCTTAATTATTTCGAAAATGTTTAAACTTAAATCATAGCATATATAATCGGGGAACTACTCCAATCACTCCCTAAAATTACAAGTCTTGTATCCAAATTTGAAATCATTATTATTAATATCTACTTAATACAATATATTGTGATATCTATGTCTGTAAGGGAGGCATAGATATTAATGTGCTGAATAGTGATTAATTTCTGTTGGTTAATGACCAATTTCAAATCATTCTAGTCATCTACGGCAGCATATCTTCATCTTTTACTCGTTGCAAATTATATTATGCAAGAAAAATTTATACAGGTTCAATAGGTCCAGGGTACATAAAAACACAATTAACTGGATTTGCAGTGATGACAACAACAAATAGACTTTTCACTTTGTATATTGGAGTGATGATTTTAGATGAGGACTAAAATATAATAAGTAGTGCAGGCTATTGGCCAATAAATATTATTACTTCAGTAAAAATATAAAAAAAAGTTTTATTCTATTTAGTACGGCTTGAGGAACAATAGATCGGCACCTAGAAAGTACATCTCCAATACACAGGTCTAGGTAACATATTGATTAACAGATGATCAGCAGTTGGCTAATCGTACAAATCTCACTTCTACACCCAACAGATATTGTCCCAGGGACAATATTCAAGAGCTGACACAGGCGGTATGATATTGTCGCTGCCTTTACAGAGAAGACGTGAAGAAACAGGGCATATATCGCAAACATCTTGTCCAACACTCTAGCAAATCTGCCAGTCCTCCCCTCACAGGGATAAAATTCAATGTTGGCCTCCGTGGATCTGAACATAGAAAACGCAGAGTCCTAACAAACAACTTCAGTCAATCTATTCAATGCTTCAGATAATAACTCTAATAAATTCCCAGTAACTTCATATATTGATAAAGCATTGTGACTATTACTTTAAATGTTGGGAATAGTGCATTGGCAGAGTAGCAACAGCATCGGACCAAATACGTTAATGCACATAATTAAGTACCTTTACAGTTGTATATTTAAGAGATGAGGAATTATGTACATTATTTACATTTGATGGATATTTGTCCCAATCTTTGTTGTTAACACAACGTTTCGGCTGATATACCCGCCAGCCTTCATCAGGTGTCTTGGGAAAATTTCGAGCCTGGCTTCTCATTTCTAAGGTATTTTTCGATGTTATTATTATTATTATCATTATTATTATTATTATTATTATTATTATTTTATGTTTGACTTTTGTTTTGCATTTGTACAAGTTGGATCCAAGTCTCACCCAGAGACCTCAAGAGACAACAAGTTAGAAGTTCATGTAGGTGTTATGCCTAGGGTACCATATATTTGGATTTGTACAGTTTTGTTCAAGTGAATGTTTAAGAAACCATAAGAAAATTATGTGTTTGCTTTAAAATTTGAGATCACATAGACAGTATTTTACGTAGGATATGGGCAGTTCCCATGAGCACTATTTTTTGAACTTCAGCCATTTTGGGGTTTCCTGGAATCTGATCTAGGTAGTAATCAGCCCGTTTCACTGTCATTCCCAGGGCACCTATGACAATAGGTATTGTTTTTGTCTTCAGATTCCACATTTTGCTAATTATTATTATTATTATTATTATTATTATTATTATTATTATTATTATTATTATTATTATTATTCAGGTCACTGCCTGGAATCGAACACGGGCATATGGCGTAGTGGTTAAGAGCGCGGGCTACTAACGCCAAGATTCCGAGTTCGATTCCAGGCAGTGACCTGAATAACAATAACAGCAACAACAACAACAACAATAATAATAATAATAATAATAATAATAATAATGATAATAATAATAATAATAATAATAACAACAACAACATCGAAAAATACCTTAAGAATGAGATCCCAGGTTCGAAATTTCCCCAAGTTACCTGATGAAGGCTGGCGAGTATATTAGCCGAAACGTTGTGTTAACAACAAACAAGATGAGGACAAATATTCCGTCAAATGTAAATAATGTAAATAATTTTAGTACCTTTGCGATCTGAGGTCAAATACTGTCGCTCTCAGCACTAGATATGTACAAGCCAAATACTAAGGTTAGTTTAATTAAAACTAACCATCTACCGAAAATGTACGACCTTTTCCAGTATAAGTAATCGATAAATGTAGAAGGAACAAGGTGGAGATGAAAAAAACGGTGAAGAAACCTGAACAGATGAGATTTATGGTTGAATAAAAGTGCTACGTCTTATCTATATTATATATACTTCCATGAAACCTAAAATGTGAAGTTGTAAGATATCGTGGAAATAAGGTCAGCAGAAAAAAATAGGTATTTTGAATTGAATGAGGTATTGACTCTAGAAAACTGAAAAAATTATTTTCAATCGAGAAGTTATTTCCAGCAGAAGATAGGTCTGGCACATAGTCAACTGAATAAAACTATCAAGGAGACACAGCAGCTGAAACTATGTCAAGGTGAAGACTTGTTCATTCCTCGCTGCACCACTCAGACGAAGCGTAAAAGGTAAGCGGCTTGGCATTTGCAACTCCGAGATGACTTCTGACCATACAGAAGTGTTTCCAGCATTGCAATGGATTTAGACGAGCTTGCAAAGCTTCTGAGTAGCCCTTGTAATTCTTGCATGGGGCAAAGCATCTCTGATATTTCTTCGAACTATATATATATATATATATGTAACAACAGGTGGAAAATAACTGTGAAGTGTTTTCTCGCAAATAATTTATCATCAGAACGATGACTTTTTCATAAATATACTCTAAAATGTGTTTTATTTAACTTTACATTTCATATATTTTCTAAGAAATAAGAATGTGTAGAAAGATATTTTACTTAATAAAATAACAAACATACATGTTTTTCAATTTCTATTTACTAATTAGATATTAATACTTCATTAAAAGCATTGGGACTCTGAAAGAAAGATCTATTCGGGTTGATGTCTTTTTTTTTATATTATGATTGGCTCTAGGTAAACCGATCAACCTGGGACCAGCTGGAAAATCACTGATCATACAAAACGGACATGTACATTATATAATTATTATTGTTTGTACATATGTTTGTCTGTTTAAGACAATCTCTATATATTTTTCCTTTCCTTTCTTCTAAAATATTTGGCGTGTGAATCATGAAAGACTTAGCTCATGTTTCTAGCATGTCATTTGATTCCGTTAACATCCTTCATTGGTTCACGTTCTGTGCAGTATTTATTCATCTCCATTACATACAAATTTAAGAATAGCTTTAAAAAATTCATCACCAATTATAAATAAATAAATAAGTAATTAAATAAATAAAGTTCTATAGCATATTTCAAATCTCGACATATCTGCTGGGAATTCATTTCATTCTGTATTCGGTAATTTAACTTTCATAAGAACATATAATTCATATAATCTGTTTACTTTGATTGGACATTCATTCCGTATAATTATAGCAAAGTAATTGGAAGTTGAAACTATATGATTTTCCCCTCAGGCTTTAACGATATAAGCAAAGTGAAGTAGCTTTTTGATCAGATTTTAAAGTATTTACTGAGGTCAACTTGAACTTGATGCTTTTTGTATATAGTTACTATACTATGTTTAGTAACGTTAGGTTAGTGAGTGCCAGAGTTGATAGAGCGTAAAAAAATGTACCTTGCGGTGTATTATATATATATATATATATATATATATATATATATATATATATATATATATATATATATATATATATATATATATATATATATATATATATATATATATATATATATGTATATATGTATATATACATATATATGTATGTATATATATATATTCATATTTATAATTATATATGTATATACATATATATATATATGTATATGTATGTATATATGTGTATATATACATACATCGAAACGCCTAGTTTAGAATAGAGGCAGCTGATGAAGGAAAAGTTCCATAAGAGGCTCGTCTGTTTTCCTATGCGTTCGTTTTGTTGTCTGTAAACGAAGTTCATTTTGTGCTTTATGTTTCCTTTCCTTTTTCTGACGTCCGTACCCGGATATACATCTATATATACATGTAGATGTAGGTATGTACATAGATGTATGTATCCATGCATATGCTCATATATCATTTGTATTATATATATATATATATATATATATATATATATATATATATATATATATATATATATATATATATATATATATATACATATCGAGCAAGCTATCGAATGTAGTTATGCTATACACCGCTGGTCACAATGCTCTTTCCATCAACTGATGCGACATTGCTGGCTAGGAGGGCAGGCCAATTATCTTTCATAATGGAACATCCGTCCGCTGCACGGTTACCGATTTACAGTTGAATGAACGGTAGCATCATGAAATATACATGCATACACAGAGAGAGAGAGAGAGAGAGAGAGAGAGAGAGAGAGAGAGAAAGAGAGAGTGAGACAGAGAGGGAGAGGATTACATATATCTACAAAGATACATACATGTATAATATTTATGTTTGTTTGTCTTGTTTTACTTTGACCCTCGCCACCATATAATAACCTGTGTTCGTTTGTGTATGTCCCCATAACTTAACGGTTCTGCAAAAGGCAACCGACGTAACAGGTTCCGAACTTAAAAATAAAATCTAGCGATCGATTTGTTCGACTAAACCCATCAATGTGTCCAAGCGTAGCCGCTGTCCAATTACTGAAACAATTAAAAGATGCATTTCTGATGACTACATACACACATACATACACACATACATACACACATACATACATTCATGCATGCATGCATACATACATACATACATGCATAGATACATACACACATATACATAATACATACTTACATATACACACAAACGTACACACATATATAGCTATATGTATATATTTATGTATACTAAAAATTAAGGATTCGAAGAAACAAATTTCATACGCTCCCCGCCCAGTGCGTAGCTGTCGAGAAAAACCGTGGTTCATGTTTGCATGTGATTTCACTGTAGTTCTGAAAATCTAAGAAATGCAGTGGTGGAGTTTTTGTATAAAATTTGACCATACAAGAGAAGTGAAGTGAGAGAATGGATGTTTATCCCATTAGTCAACAACTGTTTCGTAATATATGTTACTTGCATAAGTGACGCAACATCGTCCGGCACACATATAAATGTAAAATATGAATGTATATCTACATCCATAAATACAATTTGGCTGTGACATAACGAACAGACTACACTTCAAAGCATTTCAAGTCGGGTTAAAGTACTAGAATCTGCTATGAATAGTAATTAGTTTCATTTTCCTCCAATTTCGATTTCAACCATGACCCCTCTAGACACGATTTCAAGTTACAGAGAAGTCAGTGCAAAGGTTATGCATTTAAATACAAACACACATGTACTCAATACATACACTTCTCTGAAGTTTTTCAGAAGTTACTTATAAACTATAATTATTGTTAGCTATTATAAATTGCAGAAAAATATAAAACAAGTAATAATAATAATAATAATAACGGTTTCAAATTTTGGCACAAGGCCAGCAAGCAAGGGACTGGATATGTCGATTACATCGACCCCAGTGTTCAACTGGTACTTATTTTATTGACCCCAAAAGGATGAAAGGCAAGGTCACCTTCTACGGAGTTTGAACTCAGGATGTAAAGACGGACGAAATGCCGCTAAGCACTACGCCCGTCGTGCTAACGATTCTGCCAACTCACTGCATTAACAACAACAACAGCAACAACAACAGCAACAACAACAACAACAATAATAATAATAATAATAATAGTGATTATTTTGATGATGATGATGATGATGATGATGATGATGATGATGATGATGATGGCGGTGAAAACAAATAACACTATCATAATGATAATTCACTTGTTTGCCACCAGGTTGACTTATATTTGGGGTAAGATTTCTAGTGGTCCAATCTAGTGTTATATGGCGTAGAGTGAAATAGATTTCAAAGTTAGTCCGGCGTAATTTGGATCGATTTCCTCGTGATTCACTGTAATCCGAGCGCAAATTTTAACTCACCGGGGGATAAGTGGAATGGAAGGTAATTTGAAATCGCTACACCGGCATCATTTGAGAAAAGAAAAGAAAATCACTTTTGACTTTGTTGGTATGGCTGTTTTATATGTTATGTGTCTTAGAATATAATCATTTAGTACTTGCTATTTCTAGCATAATAAACGACTAGAGGTAGACTACTCTTGAGTTTGTTTAAAAAAGATAAATTAAGACTGCGATAAAATATAGGAAGAATATTTACTGAGCGTGTGAGTATAATTAGACGAATAAAAAATACAAAGGAGAATTATGTGTAACAGATAAAAATTACACAAATTGAGAATCAAACGTGTAAATATCATTTAGCGGTGAGCACTAAACCGCCCGGAGGGCTGTCAATTTGCTGGTGTATGAAAGGACGGAAATGGTAAAAGTGAAAGAGAGAAGAAAAAGAGACGAAAATAGCACAAATAAAAAATGTAGATTGACGAGTCGAACAGAATACAGAACTGACAGATGGATGCTTGGACCAATAAATACTTAGGACAAAAAAAACAAATTTGCTCCCCATACATAAAGAGAAAAAGATACAAAAGACAGAATAAAAAGTGAATGCATTTTATTCATTTGGAAAAATAAAAAAAAGTAAATATCAACATATGCATATGTATGTATGTACGTATCCATGTGTATGTGTGTGTACGTGTGTACGTGCGTGTGCGAGTGTGTGTATGCATCTATATAACCAAATGAAAGCTGTGCACATAAATGAAATATATGCCAAACCAAACATACGTATATACACGCACGCAAGCACGCATACATGCATGCGCGCGCGCACACATAAAATTCACACATACACACACACATACATACGCGTTGATAGCACCAACAAAACCAAAGCAAAACGTCGAAGTAAAGGAAAGACAAATCTAGAATGTACTATAAAAAAAATGTCAAACTTCTTTTCAGCTGGAACAAGATAAATTAATTTATATGAGAGCAGGTGGCAACTGATCAAAATGCCAGTCGGGATATTCCGGTCAAATAAAAGAGCTCAAAATTTATTCAAATCTATTTTAATGGACAAACGGAGGGGAAAAAATTGGTTCTTTCATTTTATTGTATTATATATTTTACTGTCTGTGTGCTTTTTTTTTCATTTGTAGAAAAAAAAAAGAAAAACAGAAGAATACAAAACGTTTCACAAAATAAGAATATAAACACACAAATAAAATGACAACAACAAAAAAAATACTAGGAGAAAGCTATTGAGGAATTCGTTCAAACGCATACATACATGAATTTATACGCAAATCCGATTCATGTAAAAATATTTATCTAGCGATGCATGTATGCATGTGTGTCTGTGTTCATCTCTACACGCGCACACATACTCACACATTTATATGTATACATACACACACACACGCGCACACACACACACGCATACTCACACATTTATATGTATACATACACACACACACACACACACATATATATATATGTATGTGGGCGCGCATGTGTGTGCATATGTGTGTAGTTCTTCAGCTTGTCCACAGCGCCAGTTAAAACAAGTAACACTAAAATTTTACTAATATTACACACGCATACATGTGCATACATACATACATACAGACAGACAGACAGACAGACATGTATACATGCACACATACGCACATATGTATGTATGAATAATCACCTAATTTTCTCTAAAGGATATACAAATGTATAAAACAATAACTAATTTTACGAAAAGAACCACTTATTACTAGAGTTTAAGATGTACTGAATGTAAAAATATAAACAATAAACGTAATATAAAGATAAAAAATAAAAAGTGTCTGTCATTGCAAAGATTCACTTGAAACACACTTCTCGAACTTGGTGTTTTTATATGTAATCAGCATTCTTGATATCTATCGTGGACCGCATCAAACTCTCAAACTATAGTCATACGTCGGTCAGATGTCATATCTTTTATACTATACTACACAAATGCTACGCACATGCACATACATACAAACGCACACAAACACACACACATGCACACATTCATACTCACGCTTCTGCAATTAACGGGCGAGCACTGCTATTAGTATTTCCTTATTCATTACATTAAAAGTAAAGCCGATCCCGTGCGACGATTGCTGTTGCATGAAACCGGAATTGTGAGAAAAAAATTTGTTTACATGTAAGGAACCATTCTATTTATTTTATACTTCATATCTACATTGATACCCGTCCAAAATTCATAATTGTAATCGATATTCAATCCTAGATTAACCTTTGTTTCTACATAACTGTATATGTATAACTGCATATGTATAAACATATGTCTGAGGATATCTTTACTTAATTAAGCTGTTAACTACATCGTCTAATGTCATAAAATCTGAATATTCCTACCTAGGTCATCTATAAAACGAAATATGTGTTATACATAGGATCATTGCGATCAACAGTCAATATATCATTCTACCCTGACAGTGATTTTTCTCGAAATTTAGCGAATCAAATGGACACAACTGTAGATTGCATGTATGTGTGCAGGTGAGTGTGTGCGCACCGTTGCGTGTGTGAGCGTGTATGAGGGTGCGTGTGTGCATGAATGTGTAGGCTTTGCAGCTACAAGGTTCATGGCTTGAACCGACTGCGTGGCTTTTGCAATTGCCACTTTCCGTAGTATAGACGAAAGTATTTAAGCATTAACTGTGCCCATTACTAACATACGTGTTGCGTGTGTATATATGTGTGCGTATTTGTATACATACATACATACATACATACATACATACATATGTATATAATATATATAATATAACCAAAAGGATCGATTCTTGAAGAGTCTACATACCTTCACTGTCGTTTTTCCCTGCTATTTTGGTGATGATTTTTTGAGTTAGCTTACCAATTATTTTTGTTGGTAGTTAATTTATAATATATATATATATGCATGCAAATTTACAGAAGTATACACGCATACTCTGTCTGTTTTGGCTATATGAAGTCTCTCGTCTAATTTACAAGTACATTTACGGGTATCAATCATCTTATCCAGAGGTTCTTTACCACAGCTGTACTCCTTCCATGAAGCTAGGAAGGACGTGAAATCTTCACTCCACCCATTGCATAGATTTATCCTGTTAGTCAAAGATACAGCCATTTCAAAGCCACATTTTGTCACATTGTTTCTGGATGAAGAGTGATTCATGTATATGTATATGTATGTATAAATGCTTGCATGTGAGAGTGTGACAAATCACGCTCACGCGCGCGCGTTTGGACTCTGTTAGAAACACACACATATCGATTTCTAACATTTATATAAGGCCACAATATATGGACAGGCGTTACATGAGTTCTGTATTCGACATGGGATAGCTGAACGGCGAGGATATCATTTGCAGGATTTGAACTGGGTACTTAAAAGACTGGAACAATAACCCAATGCATTACTATCGGGATTCTACCCATGCACGGCGATTACGTGCACATTTTAAAATACACACAAATACACACATACATACACCCACACAAAACACACACACACACACACATACGTGCATGCACAGACATATAGGTTTGAGCTTCATATACGTGTAAGCGCGCGCAAGCATATTCGTATGCAGGTGCACGTTTTTATTAAACATGCAGATTTGTGATTATGCGTTTTGTGTGATGTGTGTTTGACTGTACTTAAGTGTGTGTGTGCGTGTGTGTGTGCGTGTGCGTGCGCGTGCGGGTGTTGTGTGTGTGCGAGTGTTGTGTGTGTGTTTGTGTTTGTGTGTGTGGGCTTGTGTTTGTAATTATATTTCTGTTATATATGAGCTGAATATCCGTTTCTATTTACTCCATATATAAATATATACATGTATATGCATATATATATATATATATATATATATATATATATATATATATATATATATATATATATATATTCATACATCTGTAAACGTATGTT
>NC_142928.1:83386024-83388524 GCF_046866305.1 Octopus bimaculoides
TGACACATGTGTGTGAAAGGTTAAGAAGAGTTACAAGTCGCGTATTATGTACATGCGTACGTGAGGTTAGGCCTAACATCAAGTAGGTCATTAATGAAGAGTGTGGGAAACATAACGAAAACCTATTGTACAGCTGATGGCGTGTCGTTGAGAGCGAGTTCCAACAAGAATGGGAGGATCTGACAAGAAATATAACCGTTAAATCTCATTCGATAACTGACTCTACGCGTTTTTTTTTCTTTTTTAGGTTGGTACACCATCTATCACTGGCTCGCGACGCCTGTCTCGACATCACCATAGTACTCATTTTTGCTAGCTGAGTAAACATGAGCAACGAGAAATGAAGGATTTTGATCAGGAACACAACGCATCTTGGATGGATGTTTATATCCATGGATGGATCTTTAAACTTGAGTGAAATTGGGTTGATGGAAATTGTATAGAATTTCGTTGTATGTATTGTTAATTTAAAATTAACGCTTTGTGTCACGTTAAATCTGCTATCAAATTACGTCGAGGGAGTACGTGTCTATTGAATGCAAGCTACTAACAGGAGCAGGTAATTCAGCAGAGAAACCATCCTCATCTTCATACGACGAAGAGCTAACACTACAATTATATAACGTATGAGCGTTCAGTTTTTGCCCACTAACCCTGCACAAATGATTTGTTTATAGTGATCAAATGATTGTGCCACACATTAGCTCACTTTCTCCATCAAATCGACGTTGGTTGAACAAGTGCAGTGTGTGACACGCATCAGATGTTGAAATGATCGCAGAGCAGCGTGAGATAAAGTGATTTGTTCAAGAACACAACGCTCCACCCTGTCTAGGAATTGAAATCATGATTTCGCGATTGTTAGAGCAACACCCTAACCATTAGGCCATGCGCGCTAACCACCAAATTATATACATTCATAAAAGCGGAGAGCTGGCAGAAACGTTACACGCAGGACGAAGTGCTTAGCAGTATTTCGCCCGTCGAAACTTTCTGAGTTCAAATTCCGTCGAGCTCGACTTTGCATTTCATCCTTTCGGGGTCGATAAATTAAGTACCAGTTATATACTGGGGTTGATCAAATCAACTGGCCCCTTCACCCGAAATTTCAGGCTTGTGCCTATAGTAGAAAGGATTATATATATTCATACACATTTATATTCCCTTATTGTATTTTTTCTAACTGCAATTTTCCATTCTACTTGTAAGTTGTCCTTCATGTCTAGTCCTTGTCTGTCCATCACCTCAGTGATATTCCCTCTATTACTCGCGCATCTAGAGATGCAATAACATGGAATTTCAAGTGTATCATTGTCTTTCGTTCTTATTGCGTTAATCGTTTCCAGCTTCCATTTTGAATTGTCATATACGCTTGTGTGTGCGCATGTATGTGAATATCTATATATTTGTATATATGCTTGTATATATGTATGTAAGCATGTGTATGTATATGTATGCACACATGCATAGAGATGAAAGCATATATATATATATATATATATATATATATATATATGCATGTATTTGGTTCAAACTAATCATGATAATTGTAGCATAACTTAAAAATTACTCGCGATGCAAGTAAGATTAAACAAAGCATATTCTAAAGAGTTGTCTAGCATTTATTTACGTTTTATATTTGCAAATGTTGAGGACAGAATCGACATAGTTTTTATCATTTCAAATTATGGTATCAGGCACTATGCCACAAGTACAATATTTACTTTTAATTTACTTTTTATCTCAGTAACTTCTGATCAAATTCTAGATTTCTTTATAAGCCTTTGTTTTGCACATCCGGATGTGGAACTGCCCTATAATCTTATTCATCATATTTGGAGTTAAATAATCTGAAAATGAACTACACCCTGTTCGTTAATATCTCAACATATCATACACATGCATAATACGTAACAAACATATGTATATGAGTGTGTGCACGGGTGTGTATACATATATAAATAAATAAATGAATATACATATATATATATATATATATATGTATATATATATATATATATATATATATATATGTATGTATATATGTATATATGCACACACACACACACACACACACACACACACACACACACACACATATATATATATATATATATATATATATATATATATAGGGCAGCGGACTTGCGGTCGTTGGATCGCGGTTTCGATACCCAGAACGAGCGTTGTGAGTGTTTATTGAGCGAAAACACCTAAAAGCTCCACGAGACTCCGGCAGTGGGTGGTGGCGAACCCTGCTGTAGTCTTTCACCACGACTTTCTTTCACCCTTTCTTCCTGTTTCTGTTTTACCTGTATTTCTGTGTCACGCTGAATCTCCTCGAGAACTACGTTAAGGATACATATGTCTGCGGAGTGCTCAACCACTTGCACGAGTAGGCTGTTCCGTTGATCAGATCAACTGGAACCCTTGTCATCGTAACCGACGGAGTTTCACGTACACACACACACACACACACACACACACACACACACACATG
>NC_142928.1:83391024-83416024 GCF_046866305.1 Octopus bimaculoides
TGGCTCGTTCCCCAGATCCCGCACACGCTGCCGCACCATCTATTTGATGTTCATACACCTGTCTTCGTCTTTTGTTTTTCTGTAAATTTCAGACAGGTGTATAAACAACAAGAAGGTGTATTAGTTTGACGCTCATGAAGGTGAGAAAGAATTTACATCTCTTCAAGAGAAATGAACACGAGGAAATAAACAGAGAGAATATAAAAAAAAAACTTGTAGATTTAGCGGTCAATCATGGAAACTAGTTGGAAAATGTAGTTGGACAAGAGAGCTAGGAAGAAGGGGAGATAATAAAGTACAGGTGATCCCAAAATGAAGGTCCACGTGCGTGTATGTGAGAGAGTGTGTGTGCGTGTGGATAGGGGCTAGTGACTTTGACGTGTGGATCTGTGCTTGTATAAGCGTGTGCGTCTGTAACGTGTGGGTGTGTGGGTGTGCGGATGATGGTGTGTGGGTGTGCAGATGGTGGTGTGTGGTGTAAGTGCTGGGAAATGGTCAGTGTGGTGTGATGTGATGTGGTGTGATGGTGTAGTTGTGCGTGGTATGGTGTGGTAGTGTGGGTGCATGGGGATGTGAGGGTGAGGTGTGGGGATAGGGGTGGGGTATGTGGATGTGTGGAAGTGGGGTGTGGATGGAGGGAGGTAAGAGTGAAGAGAGAAGGTGGATAGGAGTGAAGAGAGGAAGTAGATGTTAGATAAAGAGAGGAGAGGAGGGAGTCAGATGAAGAGGGAAGAGAGTTGAGCCCACATGGTGCGAAGAGAGAAGATTATTTCTTGTTCATGACGAAGGTGAGAGTCCGGATGGCTCCTGTGCAAAGACAATCAGAAAAGAGACAGATGTTTTAATGAATGACTGTTAGAGAGCGGAAATGGAGCGAGACCGAGGTGTCATTGCCGAGTCTAATGTCTCGGAGGTCCTCCGCGGACCAGTCAGACAAGCAGCGTCCCGTTTGACCGATGTACAGAGAAGGGCAGAAAGAGCAAGGGATGCAGAAAATGACGTTGCTAGAAGTGCAGGTAAAGGAGTTAGTGATATGATAGGGACGATTATGGGTGCCTGTGAGGATGGTGGTTTTGGAGGGGTAAGGGCAAGTGCAGCAGCGTGGGTAGGAGCAGGAAAAAGAGCCAGGTTGTTAGGTGAGGTTAGGGAAGAAACTGTGGACCAGGAGGTCACGTAGGTTGATGACAGAAATGCTATATGAAGCCTGAACACGATATAGGATAATAGTAACAAGTATGAATAATAGTATAGACACATACTCTCTCTCGCTCCCTCTCTCTCAGACCGTCTTTGCAAAATGATTTGAAAACACACAAGCGCGCGCAAACACACAAACATACACACACACAGAGTATGTATATGATGTGGTATTTTAACTTGATGCGCATTTCAGAGTTTAGACTTCGCAGCAACCTAATGTGAACCCCGAGCTGTGAAATTAATATTCTTTGCAACAGGTATTGAGTACAATATTCACAAATCTCTTGACACATACCAATTGCATATATGGATTGCATATGGATCTTTTTATTATTAGGAATAAGAGTATTCCGTGCAACAGTCTTATAATCTGGTATAACTATGTATGTATGTATATATGTATGTATGTATGTTCGTATGTATGCATATATGAATGTATGTGTGTGTATGTATGCATGTATGTATGTATCTATGTATGTTTTTGTGTGTCTGTGTTTCTCTCCACACCATCGCTTGACAACAGATGCAGGTGTGTTTACGTCCTCGTTAACTAGCGGTTCGGAAGTACTACGCTTACGAAGCGTAAGTCCTAGGGTCGATCCGTTCGACTAAAGGCGGTGCTCCAGCATGGCTACAGTCAAATGACTGAAACAAGTAAAAGAATAAACGAATATATACATATATAAGCATGTGTATTTACAGACCCACAGACCCACACGGCCACATCATTAAACGTACGTTTGTTTAATGTTTAACTGTTGAAGAAGCAGTTATTTGATAAGAATGGATAGTCACATCATGTTCTACGTGTACGTATTTAACGCTGACAGTCTCTCTGTCTATCACTTCTGCGTCACTGGTTATTTTTCTTTGTGTGACACTATCCTGATCTGTTTTCACAAACACACACACACACACATACTCTCTCTCTCTCTCTCTCTCTCTCTCTCTCTCTCTCTCATTCACTCTCTCACTCATTCATATTTATGTATGTATTCACTCTCTAACTAGCCACCTATCTAATTATTTCTCGTCCTCTCTTTCATTTTACGAGTCAATAAGTTTTTCGTTTTTTTCATTTTGATTTCTCTGTATGTATTTTCTTGTTTACCAAGCGCACAACTATGTAGTAAATGACTGAAAGATTTACAATTACATGTGTAACTTGATGTAGTAAAAGAAAATTAACTAGTGCTCTAAAAACGGTTACAAATTATTCCACAATGTTCTTCAAATCAACAAATTTAATTAAAATTACACAGCCATCACTCGGACACGCTTTCATCATAGATGAAACATAAATGATCTCATGTAACAAATTTAGTTCTCTTTATACTTTGTTGAACTAAGAACATTTTGAGAGTTCGGCCATTTTGATCAATGGTGGATGTCAAATTGGATTCACTGATTTGATAAATGATGTATTATTTTCAAAGAAATTTGAGGCTTGTATTTAGAAGACTCGAGCAGTGTTAGATACAGAACATAAACATGTAACCACATAAATTTACACAAAATTGAAAACGGGAGTAAAATAATTGATTAAAGAAAGAAAGAAAGAAAGAAAGAAAGAAGGAAATGAATAAATAAAAACGATTTACAGAGTTACATATTGAACACACATAGATAGATTATGATATGATTCATATATCGCTTTATACACTCCATTATTGAAGTATGTATTTCTAACAAGCTAATAGATAGAACCGAAACGACATATAAATACTTGGAAAATATACAAACTCGGAAACACATTATTTATCTATCTATCTATCTATCTATCCATCCATCTAACTAACTAAAAGTCTATTTATATATCAATATGTTTGCCTGTCTGTCTTTCTGTCTGTCTAATAATCTATCTATATAACTAACAAACTATTCTTCTTGATATGTGTGTAAGCATGTAGTATAAGTCTACGTATACGTGTTTTCATGCGCGCGTGTGAATCAGGATCACACAAAGACTGAAGGAGAAAGAACAGAAGAGAAAATCGGTGAGAGAGAGGGAGCGAGAGAGAGAGAGAGAGAGAGAGAGAGAGAGAGAGAGAGAGAGAGAGAGAGAGAGAGAGAGAGAGAGAGAGAGAGAAAAGTGAAGAAAGAGAAACATGAGAACAATGTGTGATAAATAAAGACGAATAAATTTGATATGAAAAAGGAAAGTATACTATAATCAAAAGGCACAGATACATAAAAACAGAATACTTAAGAAAAAAATGCGATGCAAATGAGTTTAGCTATCATATTCTTGAATCAAAACATGTAGAAGAAACGGTTTTATAAGCAACACTTAACCAATTCATTGTCTTCTGCCTCTTGGGACTATTAATATAAAGAGGGATTGCAAACTGATTATCCGTTCGATTTTTATAAAGAAGTAACATAGTTATGAAAAAATTAGCCGTCAATAAATATAAAATGTATAGAGAAAATAAATGACTGTAATTTTTTAATAGATTAGGTATTTACTACCAGCTTTGGTCCTTAGAGAACATATGAAAGTGTTTCTATTTTCTTTTTTTATTTTTTTCTTGCAGTATACATTGAGATAATAAGAAAGTTAGAAAGTTGAACCCCTTATCTTAATCTTGATATTATTAATGGTTATATGTATTTTTTTTTTGTTCTTTAAGCATTCCAGATTTCTTGAGTGAAAGTTACGCACTTGTGTACACACAGGCGCGCGCGCGTGCACACACAGATATACACACAGATACACACACACACAAAGCCAGTCACACAGACTACAAGCATTTTAAAGCACACCATCATAAATTATGCGCATAAAACACATAAATATGCGCAATATTTTCCATATACGTATGTAATTAGGTATGTATGTATATTTATAAATATATAAACATAAACATAAATATATATATATATATATATATATATATATATATATATGTATAGTTATAGGTATATATGTTTGTATGCATGCTTATTATGTCGATATATATACATATACTTATATATATATATATATATATATATATATATATATATATATATATATATATATATATATATATATATATATATATATATATATATATGTATGTATATATATATATATATATATATATATATATATATATATATATATATATATATATATATATATATATATATATATATATACTTACATGCGTATTAATATGCATAGTAGTACAGTCATCCCTAGAACTAGAAGAATGATATCTGAAATTAAAAGAAAAATCTTGCTCTTTTCGTTTAAAGGTGGAACGTGTTGTTTCAAACTTTACTTACAACTTTGGAAGGTAAAATGTTTTAAGCGTACGCACACGGTTACATGAACACGCATATGTATATAAACATATACACACACTCACACACACAAACGCACACACAGAACATATATGTATACACAGAACATGCGATTATGCTTCCTAAACTAGAAACCCTTGTATATGCAATATCTTAGCCAAAATTTGAATCTGTAAAAAGAACAACCATGGAATTTGGTATCAGTCTAAAATGCAACTCATAATACACACGAATCAAAGGCCTGAAATACCTCACACCATCTTCACTAACCTAAGAAATATAATTAAATTTCGTTTAGTAAATTATAATTATTAATACGCATACACGAGAGGTCTATCATTATAGAACACTATCCACACAGTTTCAAAGTATGATATAATACACACACACACACACACACACACACACATACACTTACGCACTCATGTAAACACACGGACTCACACAGACTCACGAGCGCATACATAGGTGTGCGTGTGTGTGTGTTTGTGTATGTGAGTGTTGTGTCTGTATGTGTGTTTGTGCTTGTATACTAAATCTATATATTTTGCATCTCTCTAGGTCCGCCTGTCTTTGTCTTCGAATTAAACGAACAACTTCTTGATATCCATTAATATATAATTAGACATGTTGTATGTAACTTGAAATTGAGAATAATGCTGGTGCTACTATTTCTTTTTATTTTATTTTATTTTTTTAATATTATTTGTAATCATTAAAAGAAAATTTGTGTTACAGAAAAATAAGTAATATTAGTTATGTCAAACAGATTTCACCAATACTAACGACACGATCCAACATTTAATTTCTGACTATAATACACATGTATCGGTCAGCATGTCTGAACATACTTGGAAATTTTAAACAGTGGTTAAGTAAATGCAAATCATAAAAATGTACAAGATTTTCAACGTCAGACGTATTACAATCAGTCAACAGCTTTGTCATGAATTCAAAACTGTTACAAGTCATGGATTTTTGAACACTTATAACTGCTTGTGCAGAGAAACAAAACACCATTGACAATTGAAATGAAAAACCCGGCTTCCCTGCGCATGGATCGTGGCATAGAAGATAACGTAAGTGCAATATTTTATCGGCTGAAAAATATGAATTTTTTTTTTCTTTTGAGATCAGCTAAACTATCAAAAAAGAAACATTCCCAGTCTATTGCGTTAGGCTAGCTGACATATAACAATATATGCGTGTATGTGTGTGTGTGTATGTACGTGCGTGAGTGTGTATCTATTTATGTGTGTATATATATGTATGTATATAGATGCATGTATATATATATATGTATATATATATATATATATATATATATATATATATATATATATATATATATATATATATATATATACTTGCAAAAAAGGACGTGTGCGTTCAATAATGTAATAATACAAAGAATATATATACATGTATACACACATATATGTACATACTTACATCTACATGTGTATATATATGCATATCAGGGTACAGGACGTTAGAACAATGAACTACAGACAACGGAACGAACACATAGGAAAACGGAAAGCCACTTGGAATATTCCTTCATCAGCTGCCTCTATTCTAACCTGGCGTGCGCTAGAGTGGATGCAGGTATGCCTATTTGAATGGATGTTTATATACATTATATATATATATATATATATATATATATATATATATATATATATATATATATATATATATACACATCTATACACATATATACATATTCGCACTCAATTCAACAGAATATCATCAAATGCCAACAGAGGAATTTATAAAATCTAAATCAAAACAACCAGCTTTAAAAACAAAACGAAAGGACAAAAAGTTTACCAAACAAATACAAATACACGCACACACCCTCACACACCCTCACACACACACGTACACAAAAAATTATATATGTATATATACCTATATACACATAAAAATATATATATTTATATATATATCTATATATATATATATATATATATATATATATATATATATATATATATATATATATATGTTTATATATATAATATATATATATATATATATATATATATATATATATATATATATATATATATATATATATATATACATATGTATGTATATATATATATGTATGTATGCAGGTATGTATATGTATAAAAATTGAAAACAATAACCTAGCACAAAAGATAAATCCTTGAAAGAATTTTGTGAGAAAACTATTTTCTCACTCTCTACATTGCTTTAAACCAAACGCTAATTGAATTCATATTGCTCTGACTGTTTCTATAACTTATCTTCATTTCATCGAATATTTCTAGGCCTAACTATCTGTCTTATGTGAATATCTGCTTGTCTAACTGACTACGACTTGCTAACCGATTAGTGCGTTTGTTTGTTTCCCTGTTTGCTTTCTCTCTTTCTATCTTCTTCTTCGTCTTTGTGTGCGCGTGCGTGTATGTATGCATATGTATCAGAGTGTGTATGGGTGCGCGCGCGTGTGTGTATACATCCTTATATACATATACGTGTATATTTATGCCTAAACTCAGACTTATATGTCTGTGTTTGTGCATATACACAATATGTCTACGTATTGGTATATGAAGTATGCTATCAACTGAAAATAATGTTTCCTAATATATATATACTCCCGTATGTATACATCTGTATGTATTTGTATATATGTAATATATGTATACATTTATATATATATATATATATATATATGTGAGTGTGTATGTCTTTATGGCTGTCAAGTGCACATATTTGACTTAAAAACATTCGTTCAATCATACATTCATCATGTTCATTTCCAGTTATTATATTTTCATTCCATTACCATTTCGCTTTTAATTCATCTATTTCTGTTTCTACTAATGAATGAATATGTAAAAACGTACCTATTGACGACTACATATATATATGTGTCTGTGCTTGTGTTTGTGTGTGTGTGTGTGTGTGTGTGTGTGTGTGTGTGTGTGTGTGTGTGTGTGTGTGTGTGTGTGTGTGTGTGTGTGTGTGTGTGTGTGTATGTGCGTGCGTGTGTGTGCACATACATATATATGTACGTATATATAAGTAGAAATATGTGTGTATATTTATCTTTCTTCACTGTCTCACCTTATTTCGTTTTCTTCCTAAAATTTCTACCTTATTCTATATACAAATGTATTACATACTCTATGAATATGCGGTATTCTATATGTATATCATTTATCAGCCACTCTACGACACCGTATTTTTTCAGATTGTCTTTACCTTTTTCATCATCACGGAGTCTAACATTTCCGACAAATATACAAATTCATCATTTTTGTGTACATGCTGTTGAGATAAGCTATTGCTGCGTGGATAATGTTGATGACCGAATGACACAATGGAAACAAAATGATCCTCGTTGTACAAGCATCTCATATCTAGCGAAGTCTTTCAAACAGCCAACCCACATGTTCATGATGTTCCAACATGTGCATATACTGAGTATCTCTGTAATCCCATGGGCGATATGAGAGAAGAGTACAGAGATACAATAGGAACACTTTCAAAGGCCGTTAGTGACAAGAGTTGTTATCATTTACATTATTATCTCAATTTTTTTACGAAACTAAATGATCAGTTATAAATTCTCTCAGTAACATGGAAACTCAGCATTTAAGCTCGTACATATTTCAGCGAATAGTCGTATCGAACACAAGCATTTCAGATATTAAAACAACCACTATCAGTTAACGGAGATAAGAAATATTATTGAAGGATGTTTCCACTGAATAGTTCTCAGACGCTTAATGTGTAAGGCTTATTCAGGTAAAAAGATAGCGAAACAAACAGCATTCCATGAACAGAAGTCTGTGCAGTCATACATTATCGCAATCTAGTCAGCTATACTTTCTCGTTCTACGTTTCGGAGTATTTGACATGTCTGAACCTATGAGACTTGGCCTATTTATGTATTATTTAAATTATTGCTCTTATGCGTTAACAGTATACTAAGTCTCCAAACGTTCCCCCAACAAATATGAATACAGTTTGAGTGCTTCATTATTTCGTTTGTCAATATATGCCCGCAAAGAAACACTTCTTTATCTCTCTCTGTGTCTCTATGTATCTCTACGTGTTTACCTCTGTCTGTCTGTCTGTCTGTCCTCTCACCCCCTCTCTCTCTCTGTCTCTCTCTCTGTCTCTCTCTGTCTGTTTCTCTCTCTCTCTCTATATATATATATATATGAATGTATTCAAATATATAAATATGTATCTGCATATATGTATTAAAACATACATGCATTTATATATGTATATGAACAGATTATTGCGTGTGTTTTATATTATGCACACACATACACACCTATACATTAGTGTCTTAAGAGCCATTATAAACGTGACATCTTGTGACTAGCTTAATCATATATCTTTCCTCTTTTCTTATACACATTTGCTCTATGTGCCAACTAGTGTAGTGCAATATCTGTTTAAATAGCTTCCAGTTAATTTCTAATTCGTCTTCAGATGTATTGAATTGTCTTCCTGGTAATGTTATTTATTTCAACACCTGTGTATCAAAAATATGTTTTGTTTTGTTTTATCATTTTTCTTGCAGCATTCTAATAACAGTTAATGCATTATTTCTCGCCACCTTCCAAACTAATCGTTGACATTAGATTTGAAAAATCAAGAGATTAAATGGAAGCCAATAGGTATGAAGAGAATAAATCAAAACAAATAAACTAAGTCACAGAAAATAGGTACAAACATGTGTATGCGCTGGTTGCAAGAATGGGAATGGGAAATATATGGGAAGCAAAAGAAAGATCTTTAGGCATATATATCGAATAATTACTGTCGTACTGCATTATATACGTGTGTGTGTGTGTCTATCTATCTATCTATCTATCTATCTATCTATCTATCTATCTATCTATCTATCTATCTATCTATCACTCTGTCTGTCTGTCTGATAGCTAGCTAGCTATCCATATATATACATAAACAGACAAACACACACACACACACACACACACACACACACACACACATATATATATATATACATACGCATCACATCTACACATGTTTACATATATATGTGTATATATATGTATATATACATGTATACAAGTGTATAAATGTTTATATATATGTATATATATATATATATATATATATAAATATATATATATATATATATATATATATATATATATATATATATATATATATACACATATACATATATACATGTGTAAGTATAAACATATATACATACAATGCAGTTCAACATTTAGACATATGTGCGCGCGCGCTTGTCTGAGCGTATCTATTTATAAACTTATATATATAAAAGACAGATTCTATCCGTTTATGTGTCTGTTTGTCCTATAAAGCGAAAGTAGATAGTTCAAAGGTGACAACACTAATTGTGCACAAACCTATGATGAACTGGATTGAAGCAAATATTCTCACTGGTTGTTGTAAACGTGACACCATCTTTGTTCCTTGCGTACCTGTTATACCACCTAATGTCCCATTCAAATTTAAGCCCTTGCAATTTCCTATCCCACTTTCTTTTGCTGTTAGCATTAGTAAAAGTCAGGGCCAAACACTAAAAGTTGCTGGACTGCAACTTGAAGAACAAACAAACATTCGTATATGAAATCCATTTTTTTTTTTAAAAACAATTCTTACATGTTTTTTTTCTGATGTATAGCACACACATACAGGACTAGTAAACTTAATCTGATTGACAGGACAGCATTTGTAATTTCATTGGACTACTACTTACTGTTGCCTTGCCTTCCGTTCCTGTAATATAGCGTCGGAATTTCAGCACTAACACTGACAGGACACAGCTTTTGTAATTTCATTTCACTATCAGTTACTGATATTCTTAATTAAAAAAGAAAAAAATGTCTACTAAAAAAAGACCGTCCAAAAACGAACACCAAACAAACGACATGCAATGTTTTTTCTAAATGAACAGTGAAGCTCCACTTGATCTGTGGCCTTTTCAATGCCATCGCAGTCAGCTGGATTCCGGAAGCTATTCTTCTGTATGATGCATTCATTTCATTTTTCTAGCTTCTCTATATGCATTACCCATTTTCTAGCTAATTACCCGATCAACGACGGGTATTACTGCTAGTATATAACAAACGCATATATATGATACATTATCACACACACACACACACACACACACACACACACACATATATATATATATATATTTATATAAATAAGGATAAGATCGATATTTAAAATATTGATCTTATCAAGTGGTCAGCATGGGAATAAAAACCATCAAAGGTAATAATTATTTAAAATTATAATACAGGGTATCAAGAGATACCACCATATATATATATATATATATATATATATATATATATATATATATATATATGTGTGTGTGTGTGTGTGTGTGTGTGTATATGCATTTATATATATATGTATATGCATTTATATATGTGTGTGTATATGTACATACATACGTACGTACACACACATATATATATATATATGTTTGCATGCGTGTGTATATCAAATTATATATACGACTGAGTTCGAGTTTGATCTGTCTAATTTTAAATTTTGTAGATTTTCTTATTACATTTTACAGTTAGAATAGAAGAATAAAACTCATAAGTTGATACTTGAGGTTTTCGCACGCTCACAGTTACATTTTCACTGGTGTCGGTGTTGTTTCTTATATACTTCTTGAATTCCAATAAACTTTCCTTCCAGAGGTTTCATTTTAACTTATAAACACATACTCTTTTACTCTTTTACTCTTTTAATTGCTTCAGTCATTTGACTGCGGCCATGCTGGAGCACCACCTTTAGTCGAGCAAATCGACTCCAGGGCTTATTCTTTGTAAGCCTAGTACTTATTATATCGGTCTCTGTTGCCGAACCGCTAAGTGACGGGGACATAAACACACCAGCATCGGTTGTCAAGCTATGCTAGGGAGGACAAAGACAGACACACAACCCCCCCCCCCCCACACATATATATATATATATATATATACGACGGGCTTCTTTCAGTTTCCGTCTACCAAATCCACTTACAAGGCTTTGGTCGGCCCGAGGCTATAGTTGAAGTCACTTGCCCAAGATGCCACGCAATGGGACGGAACCTGGAACCATGTGGTTGGTAAGCAAGCTACTTGATGATGATGATGATGATGATGATGATGATGATGATGATTATGACAACGACGATGACCTTGATAATGATACTGACAATGATGGTAACGGTTGTGGAGATGTATAGTGTTGTTGTCCGTATGGTTGTGGAGCTGTTGATGACAATGATGATAATAGTGTTAGTGACGGTGGTGGTGGTGGTGTTGACGGTGGAGATAGCGGTAATGCTGATAATGTTGTTGGTAGTAGTAGTGCTGGTGGTGCTGCTGGCGATGATGATGTTGATGATGATGTTGACGATGATGATGCTTATCGCGATTTTTTTTTTGTAATAAATCATTACAGAGCCGTCTCCGCTCAATCCATCAGTAACACTATTTGCTCCGCCTTAGCGAAGGCAGAGGTATTGTTTCAGTCGTGCTTGTTTGTTTGTTTGTCCGTGGATAAGATATCTCAAGAACCGCTGGATGGATTCGGGTGAAACTCTCAGGGATGTTTAGCCTCGTGACTGGCACGAACTGATTAGATTTGTGATCGATCCGGTACCGGACAAAGATTCTGGATTATTTTCCCGGTTTTTTTTTTACTTAATTTTTGAGAGTGGTCGGGTTCATTTTCAGCATTCTCGTTTTGTGGGAGCAGTCGAGTTTATTTCAGATATTCTCGTTTTAAAAATCATCTCTGGCTAATCGTTGAGAGGACGTTGGTGTTGTCTTGGTGGAGGTTTGCGCTCTCTCAGTGCTGTTGATATTATTTTTTCGGCAAGACGGTGAGCTGGCAGAATCGTTAGCACGCCAGACAAATTGCTTCGCAACATTTCGCCCGTCATTACTTTCTGAGTTCAAATTCCGCCGGAGTCGACTTTACCCATTTATCCTTTCGAGGTAGATAAAATAAGTACCACTCGAGCACTAGGATCGATGTAATCGACTTAGCACCCTCCCATGAAATAGCTGGCCTTGCGATAAAATTTGCAACCAATATTATTACATTTATTAAGGCGGCGAGCTGGCAGAATTGTTAGCATGCCGGGTAATATGATTAGCAGCATTTCTTCCGGTTTTCACTTTCTGAGTTCAAATTCCGCCGTGGTCAACCTCCCTCTTCATCCTTCCGGGGTCGATAAATAAACACCAGTTGAGCACTGATGTCAATGTAATCGACTTATTTCTTTCCCGAAATTGCTGGCCTTGTGCCGAAATTAGAAAGCAATATTTACTCCATCGAATCATCATCATCATCATTAACAGCAGCAGTGTCATCATGATCATCGTGACCGTCATCATCAACATCATCATTATCACCATCACCATCATCATCCTCATCATTATCCCCCACCACCACCGTCATCATCGTCTTCCTCTTCGTCCTCCCGAATTTTCTTTCTCCTCCTGCTCATTATCATCATCATCATCATCATTATCAATAAAGCCATTTGTTGTTGTGCGTGGTCTAGGATTCATCTTTAGCTCCATTAATGTGGTGGTGTTTGCCATCAACATTATCACTAACATCTCTATTTCCGATCAATTTGGAATCAGCTGACCGTGATGACGATCTGGCGACTTTCCGTTGATACTTGAGACCTCACAGGAACACTGGTTACTACGGAACCGACTCTATCCTGTTTCCGGTTTTGGTATTGTTACACAGATGATAAATGTTAAACATTTCACTACTTGTATACAGTAAAAGTTTCGCAATAATGAAATATTAATACCGTTGAAAAGAACATTAATGCTGTAGACACATGTTTTATCTACGAAAATTTGGTTCGGAAAGAGATTTTAATTGATTGATTGATCACCGATAAAAAAAAAAACGAAATATGTTGTCATTGACTTCATAACTGATCCATGTAGGGTAAAAAATAAAGATGAATTTTGTCTTCCCCACGAACGAGAGTTCAAGTCGGAATGGGGAGGGAATCATCCAAAAATATAAATTCAGCTCTCCATAGATTTACAAATTCGTCACCATTTGAAGATTTCGTTGTTAACAAAGAAAAGATTGTGAGATGAAAGAAACTGGATTAAATCGAATATAATTAACGGAAAAATTAGGTAAAAATGGAAACGGTATTGTCTCCTAGAAACGTGTATTTAAAATTGATAATCTATAGTATTTAGTTACAACTTCCAAGGAAACTAGTATATAAGCTCTATAAATTTAGTGGAGTCAGTTTAACACATTAACGGCCAACGTCTCAATTTTCAAATCAGTATTTTAAATTTAAGATAAATACTATTATAAAGACCTTTGCGGTTTTCTTGTAATATTCTTCATATTTACAGTATTACCCAAGTATAAATAAAAATAAGGAATATAACTGGAGAAATAAGATCAAAGAGGCCTGAACAATCAAGAAAATATGGAAATGTATAACTGGTACCCGGCGTTATGTTTTGGTGTTTATTAGTTTAAACGAATAACATCTGTACTAAACTTGACATATTGCTAAATGAAAAGAATTCTGCCTGTAAGTAGATATTGCAGTAGAATCTTACGCAATATAAATTTGTTATTGATCTAAATTGTGCGTGTGCATGTGCTCGGATTTACTGATGGAAAGTGCAACAAGTACTGGGTATGCAACCAGTAAAACAGTCACACAAAGAAATTACCCTAAGTCCGGCTACCTTCGTTAAGAAAAATTTGGCAAAAGCAGTTCATAAGCAGTGCCAGAGATATAAAGGTTAAAGGAAGAGGGAAGGAAGAATAAGGACAAAAGTCAACGTGTGGGAGGATATAAGCCCCGTAGGAGAGGAGAACAGGAGCAGAGAAGCAGAAATGAAAGGCTAGCAAGCGACTGTCTGCAACACAACTTACAAAGAAGGTGGTTAGTATTGTACGGGAAGCCCTACAATCTAGGAACCAAAATCTCACTCACTCGCTCTCTCCCCTCCATCTCTCCCTATCTCTCTATCTCTCTATCTCTCTATGTGTGTACGTGTGTGCATGTATGCATGCATAGAATAGAGGCAGCTGACGAAGGAATAATTCCAAGTGGCTATCTGTTTTCCTATGTGTTCGTACCGTTGTCTGTAGTTCATTTTTCTAATGTCCTGTAACCTGATATGCATCTATATACACATGTAGATGTAAGTATGTACATATATGTGTGTATACATGCATACATATTCTTTGTATTATATATATATATATATATATATATATATATAAACACACATATATGTATATATACTGTATATACATATATATATATGTATATATATGCATACATATACATATGCGTGCGTGTGTGCAAATATATACAATATGCCGTACTGATTTATAATAATGATGTATTAACGGATTATTCCTGTCCAGCGAAACTCTATTTCTGTCAAACATACCTATTGTATATATGACAAACATACATACATTTAACTAAAACAGCTATTTCATGGGTAATTTTATTATTTAGAATCACATACGCAAACACACTCATGCACCCCACACCTTCCCACACACACGAAATATACATGAATATGCGTGTACATGTGTGTGAATGTGTTCGCGTGTCTGAGTGTATGTGGGTATAGCAACATTACTTAAGCTGAATATGAAAATAACAATACGTAATACAATGCGTATTGTTATCTCTGTCTGTCTGTCTGTCTGTCTGTCTGTCTCTCTCACACACACACATGTATTTATCTATATCGGAGTCTCACTATATGTGTGCGTGTGTGTGTGTGTGTGTGTGTGTGTGTGTGTGTGTGTGTGTGTGTGTGTATGTTTGTGTGTGTGTACCAACATATCTATTAGTGATTTTCCATTCTTTTCAACCGTCCATCTCCTTACACCCGCCGCCAACGCTCTCGTCCATTGTTTACTCGTTTCTTTCGTTATCTCTTTACACCCATCTACAATATTTCTTTATTTACTTTCTATTGCTTTGGCATGTTTCTGTCAGAAGGTTGGCGCTAGCATCACACAATTTTTCCGATTTATGCCATTATTTAGCTCTTATAAATTACAAGTTTTACTGTTTCGTATTTCAAGCATTTCCGTAGTGGAGACGCATCTATTTAGTTCGCTTTTGAAAAGAAACGAATATGTTTCGTTTTTCTCTTTAGTCATAAGCTGGCGATAAACGTCAAATCGCCGACGCTTCGGCATAAGTCTAACTAATGAGCTGTGAAACTTGACACGTACTGCTTCTCCATGCAAAACTGTTTTTCCTTCTCGTCATCACCGTTCTAGTAAACTGCTTGGGTAGAATTTAATAGCTAAGTGTGAAGTTGTTGTCTTCCCCCATTGTATGCAATACCACGTCGCTCTATGCAAACGAATCTACATCTACTATTACAAAGAGAAACTTCAGTCGTTCATTGTATTCATTCTTCAGACATTCACCCATTTATAAGTCTTACTGCATGTATATGGAAAATAAAAACTGTTCATACTTAAATATTTAGACGAACAATTCGAATACACACACACACGCACACACACACACACACACACACACACACACACACGCGCGCTTCTACAAACATGTTTACATACATAGATATTTATTTATTTATTTATTTATGTGTTTCAGCCAAGTGGCTGCGGTCATGCTGGTGCACCACCGTGAGATATGTGTGTAAAATTATAAATATACCTATAAATACACACCTATACGCACGTGCATTCACACGTACATACATACATACATACATGTAAGCCTATATTAATGCACACATACACAAAAAACACACATACACTTCTATATGTATATATGTATGTATACATATATATGTTTATGCATATATGTATATGTACATATATTTATATACACCCACATTTGTGTGTGGGTGGGGTAAGACAATTTTGTAACTAAGAAGTTATTCTTATGAAATCTAGTTTTCTCTACTCCTACGCATATTCACTTCTATTTTTAGTGTTAATCTCGGACGTAATCCCTGAATATTTATTTCTGTATATCTATACATATAACTTTCTAAATTCACCTTGTTTCTGCCTGTCCTTCCCTCTTTTGTCTTTCTCTCTGTGCACACACACATGGACACACACACAAACACGCGCGCGCGCACACACACATCTTGGTTTGCATAAACATACTGTAAGAAAATCACAATGCTGCGGTGTTCGTCCGGAGAGAGAGCTTTCGTATAGACGCCTACTCGTCCAAACGTTTACACAAGATGCTGTCCTAGACATATACCGGAGTATAATAGCTTTCTTAATGTGTATCCACTTTAAGTAAGGTATAGAGGCTGCTATTCTGAACTAACATTGTTTCTTTTGATAATAAGAAATATACATACATACATACATTTGTGCGTGTGTGCGTGTATGTACACATATATATAAGTGTACACACACACACACACACACACATATATATATATATACATATATATATATATATATATATATATATATATATATATATATATATATATATATATATATATATATATATATATATATACTGGCAGAAACACCCGTCATTGACTGAGCTGAAGGAAGCTGCCAAACTTGTACTATGAATATTGAAAGTTTAATAGTTATTCACAGATTTATTGAACGTATATGAGTAATGGTTGTTAACTTTCATGTAGACGATAGACCTGTTTTCTTCTGGCCAATATTATCATGGGTGCATATAAACTTCTGATCTATGATCTCTAGTATTTCAGTTTATAAATGAAGCAAGCAACGCACAAACTTTGGCTTATGTCTAGTACAAAATAAATAAATAAAAGTTCGGGGGAAAATAAAACCATATGTACTATAACTTATTGAACTTAAGTATTACAACAAACAAAAATTCAAATAGCTTTATTTACACAACTATAGTATGACATTGACAATATCAATTCAAAGTTATTAATCATTCTGCAAAGTTTAGTTCGTTGATCCCATGGTAAAAACCTCCATATAGACAATGTTTCGGGTTTTACCAGTAGGGGCAAAAATGAAAATGCTCTCCACAGTGGATGTCCCAACATTTAATTGACCGTGTGAGAAACAGTCCTTTTCTAATTACAAAGCAGCAACTTTCAAAGTCTGATCTTGGGACCTATTAATGGACCTTGCAAAAGACAGGCGTATTGGAAATTGAAGTCATTTGAACTTGAAGGGCATATTGGAAGGTATTAAAGGTAAGCGAGGAATAAAAACAACTTCACCTTTTGAACAGACAGAAATTATTGTGGCCTGTATGACATTTCTCATAACTTCTTGGCAACAAGTATTGTGTCATTGCACATATTTGGTTGAGAAAGGTTGCGCAGAAGCATGATTGGACGCCTATTTTCAATAGAAGGCAACGAGGAGGAGCTCCTGGTGGCTGCAGGGAGTTTAAGAACTCAACCGAGTAATTTCCGATTCATCCACAACAGGGTCTATAGATTTCTAAGTATGTTCGTTTCTTGGTAAAAGTTTCTCGAGTTTATCATTTGAATTATTCACAATAACGTTCTTTGGTGCCATGATTGCTCTTTCGCACAACCAAGCAACATTTGTGTAATTTGAAATTATACTTGGAAACACTTTTTCAATAAGTTCCTCAATCGATCTGACTAAGGTGCAGATTTTTGATAGATTCAAGTCACCTTTATGAGTGATATCTAGAGTGCCCCACTGAATTTCTTTCTTCCTATGTTTAAGGAAAATGGGTATTTTCAAATAAAAAGCTGTACAAGTATGCTGAAGTGAGATAGGAAAATGACAGCTAAATTCTGATGTGGAATACGTGAAACAAAGGAAAAAGTTTGGAGTGAAATCTAAGTTATGGTATCTATTCTGAAGGTATGCAAGGAATAAAACGAAAGTGATCTTCTACGGTTTCTGTTGTGGGTAGGCAGTGAAAAACTGATCTTCTACAGATATAACTATAAAACGAATGCAAAATAATACTTATCAAGTAATACTTATATCAATATGAAGTAATGGAGTTTATTATAGTTATATCACCTCCTCACACGTTATTATCTGTGTCGTTATATTACATATATGGCATACCTACAGAAGAGTGCCCCACCGTGTTTTGAAATAAAATGAAGAAATATAATAATTTTATAATAATTATGTCCCTTAGGTAAGATATTTATTTTTAAGTTGGTTTAATTTGTGTAAACGTGCAAACGTGCCCTGGCAAACCAGTACAGATTCTCTTCCAGAGTTCTTTTGCAAATGGCAAGCTGTCAAGCAAACTGAAGGAGGGAATATGTCCGATCCATAAAGGAGGAAACAGAGTTGATGCCAAATGTTATAAATCTATCTGTCTGACTTCACACATCAGCAAAGTCATGGAACGAATAGTCAGAAGGAAACTAATCGCTTTTATTGAAAAAAGAAAATAAAAGGTAGGAGTTGCCTCACACAGCCCCTAGAGCACTATGACTGGGTGTTGAAGTAGTCACTCGACAACTTAAATGTGGACGTAATATACCTTGACTTTGCAAAAGATTTTGATAAAGTTCGCGAATTTGGCATAGGTGGAAAACTTGGGGAGTGGTTACATGACTTTCTGAAAGATATAAGTTAGGCAATGGTGGCCAATGGAGCCACCTCAAACAAAATATAAATAGTGAGTGGTGTTCCACAGGGCACTGTCTTGGGATCACTGCTTTTCATAGTGGCCCTTTCAGATATGCTCTCTGAGTCAGAATTTTGGAAAGTCTTTTTGTTCTAGCTTTACATAAATATATATATATATGTGTATGTGTGTGTATTTATATATTTTTTCATTTAATTTAATTAATTGATTTGCAAATATTATACTAATGTTTTTTCATCAAAAAATTTCCTCCAAAATTGAATGTTTCGAAGAGGAAAAAAATGGGAAAAGAGAAAGAAAACAAAATGACTTTTTGTAATGACTAAACCGCACCTATTTTTTGTTTTTTTAAGAGGTCACCATCCTTAAACCCATTCCAGTACAATGGTAAAGGACTAAATAAATACATAAATACATAAATAAATGAATGAATGGTGAATAGGAAGGGGGATACTCCTCTCTCCCTCTACCTATCTGTCTATCTATCTATCCATCAATCTATCTATCAATCTCTCTCTCTCTCTCTCTCTCTCTATCTATCTATCTATCTATCTATCTATCTATCGATCTATCTATCTATCTATCTATCTCTCCCTCTCTCTCTCTCTCTCCATATATATATATATATATATATATACTAGCAGAAATACCCGGCTTTGCCCGGGTTAAAGAGAATAATGAAATCTAAAAACGCCGTCTAGACTACGCAACCCTCAACTGTTAGTAGCTACGATACCATATTTCTACATTAATAACTCTCCAATCCATGCCAGCATGGAACATAGACATTAAGTGGAATGCCAGTCTCTCATCTAGGAGGGCCTTGAAATCAATGTTACCAACTGGGGACTATGTGTGTCGTAGTGATAATAAAAATACCCAAAGGAGGTCTGCAACGAAATAATTTTACTCAACACTTTGCAAGTGAATCAGTGGAGGCAAAGATGCGTCTCATTTACTTGACAATTTATGCACCACATTGCAGAAATCACAATGAAAGTATATCTGAAAGGGTAGTCTTACACTGTTGTACCGTTGAATTACAAATAATGTTCATCTGTTATGTTCGGGTTAAAATTTCATCAACATCAAAAATATATGAATTTTCATGGGAGTTATGGCCGTTATACATAGAATATAATTTCCAAATTTCATAAAGATCCGTTCAGTATTTTGACGTAGTTTTGGATAAGAAAACAAATGACTAATGTGTGTGTTTGTGTGCATGTGTTTGTGTGTGATGGGTGTATATATGTATAGATATCTGTATGCATGTTTTTGTTTCACTTTTGACACGTAATACTTAAATAGTGGAGGAGGTATTATGTTGCTGTGGGCTCGAACTCTGCAAGAAATTAAAATCTTTTTTGACTAAAACACAACTGGAATCCTAAGTAAGGCATCTGTAAAATTTGAATGAAATTGGTTGCGTAGTTCTCGAGTTTTAGGGATTCACACAGACAGACAGACAGACAGACAGACAGACAGACAGACAGACAGACAGACAGACAGACACACATTCTCATTATATATATATATATATATATATATATATATATATATATCTGTATGTATTATATGTACCCAATTGAAACAATTAAATTCTACATCATGAATGATCATCTTCTACATGAATGATGTAGAAACTTAGGACAAATTAACAAATTGTTTTCTTTTGACCAGGCAAGTTTTAGTAGGAAAGGTGTAAAGCAGTTGCTAATGTTGCTTTTCCCGAACTGTAATCCGTATAGAGCAGAACTATGATAAACTTTATTTAAAACCTGTTCATTCTCTTTCTTAACGTTATCTAATATAAGAATACGTAATGTCTTACATTTTTTAAGACATTTTTATGTTGTGTTATATTTGTCTATTTTTTACTGCTGCTCGATTTGCTGTATATGCATCTAGACAGACATCCTGTAATGAGTAAATAATATATAATGAAGCCTTAAGAATGACGTAAAATATGCTGAATCGGTTTCATTCTATAAAAGGTTATTTTTATTACTATCAGAATGTTAAAATGCTAAGTCACTTGTTTTGTAGTTGCGTCAATAGAAATACTCGAAGAAATTTGAGATTTGTTTCATGGAAACTTTGTCAAAAGGAATATGCCTCAGTCATCTTTGTTGATGAAATTTGCATTCCATTATGAATATGGTTTCATGTCAAAACTGCTGCTCCATCGCAAAAGATTCCCTGGTAAATTCAGTTATGACGGTTCTTGAAGTACAAAACAGGAAACAATTATATATTGAAAGATAATTTCTTGTATTATCTCTATTAATTCACTTCTCTTCTCCCGTAATTACCACATAACACCGAAGTTTTCAGTCAGTTACAGGGATATTTTCTTTTATACACCATTTACGTTTATTGCTTTAAGGCTATTTCTCCATTGATAGTTACCCAGTTTTTTTTAGTTAGTTTAGAATTCAACGTTACTCTGTCTAAACAAATAATAATTTGAAAGAAAACCGTTTGCTGTATAATTAATAAATTTCATGTGGATCTGAGGGTAGATTCAATTGATATAAGAAATATATCAATGGAAGGGAGTAAATAAATATGACCATACGGGGTAATAATATTTTAACTAAAAATTTAATCAGTTTATCCCAAAACCTTTTAGTCCGACATGTTTCTAGAATTTCAGATTAACTCCAAGCATTTCATCTCATCTTTTATGAATTAATAGAAATATTCCAGTTAAAGTAGCTGTCAGTCAATGACGAAATATCCTGTATGAGGTATTATGCAGCTAAACGAATCAATGAAAAATAAATTCTGCACGCCGCAGTTTCGAGGAATATATGGAATATGTATTTTAAAATAAGAAACAATATGAGGACCTATTTCAGATATAAAATACAAAGATTTAAAAAAACAATATGAGCAATTATATAACGTAAAGTATTCTATCGAAATGGGTTCTGCTACTTTTTTTTTTCTTTCCTTTTGTTTTTTTTTTTTTTTACGTGCATTTGAGAAGAATACCCTAAATGGAGATTTTTTTTAAATACGTGATTCTTTACTTTTTAAGGAAAGGAAATAACAGGAAAATCTTCGTGCATGTAACTTTTGAAAGCTTGTATCCTGTCAACTCAGATAATTTCGAGTTCACCTGCCGCTTTGTTGTATATGCTAATAGCAGAATGTTGGGATCTACTGCCGAATGTATACATTTTGGTGACAGGAATGAAATGGCCATTTGCAGGTGTCAGAATGTCGGGGATCGTACATCATAATACATATTTCTGTGTTCGCTTACTAGCAGCAAAGCAAAAAATTTCTATAGTCTGTAATCCATCTCCATTTTGTAGAATCCTTTTCATATATTATACATATACATATGTTCGTATAAAAAGTGGCTGAAATGATAGATAAGCTGATATAATCAATACAAATTTTAAATATCTGTTTCAGTTCCTATATTTGATGTGTGTACGTGCATGCGTATATGAGTGTGTGTGCGCGCGCATTCACACATACGATATTTTATGTCTAGTTATTAGAATTTGTCAATACAGCTATGTTTATTTCAATATAACAACAATGTTCTGAAAATGTATTCTGTTTTGTTTCGTTATTTGTAAGCAGCCTAAATGAACGATCATCTTTTCACTTTAGTATGTTCCTCAGGCAGTGTCCGATAATGTGGCAAAAGAGTGAAATGATGAGGCGAAATCTCATATATGTAGTCATATGTCTCACTTAGGCTCTGTTTTACTACACAGGTGAACGTATATGTCATGTATGTGTGTGTTAATGCGCATATGCATATATAAGTGTATGTGTGTATTTTTATTTTTGTTGTCTCATTATAAGCCTATGTATATATGCGTGTGTATGTGTGTTTGTGTGTACATGCGTGATTGTACGCGCGCGCTTGACTGTGAGTTTATAGTCGTACGTGTGGATGTATGCTCAGAGTGTTACCTACTACCTACAACTATCGGTAGAGGTATCATGATATAAATCTTTTCAGAAACGAGCGCCATAAATGTTTGAGGGGAAAACACATTTACTATAGCGATAGCTTGCAAAAGAATGGAAATCATACATCAAACGTCAGCTCACTCTTATGTGACTGTCATCATAAGCGAACTAATGTTTGCAGTTCACTTCTCGCTACTGTAGTTGTCTGCGAAAAACTTGCCTGAATTATAGCTTCGTCTACGGTTATATCAAATTGCGATCTTCTTGATACTAAACTAGATTTGTTTAGACTTAATGTAAAACTGAGAAGCTAAATATACGAAGATTGTTGTCCGGCAAATTTTCTTATTTGTTTCTTATGTCCAGATATTCTTTTGGAATTTATTCTTTTTTCATTTTTCCTTCTTCTTTTCTCGTTACATAGCGAAATTTATTTCAGACATACTCGCACGGACATATATATACTTGAAGTGAAAACTAAAGTAAACAATACTTGTGTGTGTGTGTGTGTGTGTGTGTGTGTGTGTGTGTGTGTGTGTGTGTGTGTGTGTGTGTGTGTGTGTGAGTGTGTGTGTGCGTGCGTGTGTGTGTGTGTGTGTGTGTGTGTGTGTGTGTGTGTGTGTGTGTGTGTGTGTGAATATATATATGTATGTATGTGTCGTGAAAAGAAAGTACGAATATGTATTTTGTGTTTGCGTCACAATCGTTTGAGAAGGAATATATTATGTTGAGAAATCTCTAGTTACTGTCCAAGTTTAAAGACATTCTTTTGTTGTGGTACAAACCAACAAACTTTAAAGTAATGTGTATTGTTACAGGAATTGTTCGACACATTAATAATTTTGTCTCAGCGTTAGAATTTAAAAAAATATAAATTTGAATTCCATGAAATTTGATATCGGATTTTTAAAGGGACAAATACTTCTTGCTTCGGTATTCTATCATTCTTCGATGTATCTTTTCATTGGGTAATTACTTATGAAAGGAGCTATAGCCAACCATAACTTGGTTCTCTTAAAGATATTAGGTCTCTGACGTTGAGGTGTATATTTACTCGGGTGGAACAAAAGGTACGTATTGATGTTGCTTAGTATGTACTAGGGGTGGGACGGACCAAATTATATTTCCGTTTTGAATCACGTGTACGTTGTAGAGCCTCATCAAATGTGGCGTGATGTTCTCTAAAACATCAAAATGGCTATTTCTTCAACTACAGGTGTATGCTCTCGATTCGTTGACACCGCTCACCTGATATACATTATAATCATTACTGAAGTAGTTAGAGTTTATTAATGTGGAAGTAGCTATATCTGTAGTTCTGCATGTAACCGCTGTTGAGCAATGAACATCGTTCTAGTCGGTATCCCCAATTAGCTTACACCATACTCCAGGATGACAACATTAAGGAGCGAACTTTTCAGATAGAAGTTGTGAAAGACACATATCTAAAAAGCACTTCAATTTCTTGGGGAATCGATAGGTGGGTGAATGCATAATAATTTCTTTTACTTTCATTGCTGATTTTCCTTTGTCTGGTTGTTTTCGCTTTCTATAATGACCAAGTATATTTCTATTTGCCTCGATCTTGCCAGGAATGAATAAAACATACTGTCACCCAAATAAGGTCTGTCTTCGATCCTTGCTGTAACACTGTTTCATGGAAACAACAGATATAACCACTGCTGCTATGTCCTTTGTCGTCTCAGCGAAAATCGTCGGTAAAACTAAGCTGTTTACTGGTTTTATTTTGTATTTTAGTATTACTTTATTTTATTCGTTTACGTTGTTAGAGATATGCATAGAAGAAAAACAGCAACAAAATTTCGCATTTCTTCCCTTCTAAACTCTTAGCAAATTAAGAAATGATGATGTTTTGTCAGTATAGCCAGATGAACTTCAAAATAATTTATTGCTTCCCTC